>NC_084812.1:22463958-22663958 GCF_963583255.1 Pyrus communis
CTTGTCTGAATATTGGATTGTGCAGATTAGGACGCATTCTATTCGGAAAGCCCATGAGAACATTGATAAGACCTTGAAGGCTGCTGAGGTTATATTGGCGCAATTCGATCTTTCTCATCAGGTATATTTTCATTTCTAAGCTTAATTTGTAACGACATATATACAGTAATTGTTAGTTAGATCACCCAATTCCATTTTCTCAACTTGTTTAATTTTAACTAGACTCAACCTTATATTGAATGAGTGTAAACCTAATTCTTTTTCTTGCATGAAACTTAACTTTCGTTGTATTTCTGGGATTTTATTTGTTGACGTTTGATTGTTTGCAGTTGCACCGTTTACCATGAAATGCGCCTAGTTTCTTCATCTGGGGTTTTGAGTGCTTTTATAGGACATGAGCATTGTTCACTTTTTGGTTTCATATGATTTATAGGAAAGGAATTCGATTTTTGAGAGTGTGAATAGATTAGGCAGAAAAACTATGCAAAACCCTGGATACAGTGCACTTAAAGTGGGATTTGAAATTACTGGTTCCACATAATTTGTTGAATTTGAAATTACTAGATCCATTAGTCATTTCAAATCCATGCACTTTTTCTTTTTATTTTCGCATAAATGTGCTGTTAATAATTTACTCAAGCAATTTAACTATGTAAAATTACCAGCAAGTTACAACAGGTAGACATGTAATGTTTTTGCTTTGGTGAATGTTTGCGATGCAGTCATGAAGCCTAGCCACTAACCTAGACTATATGTCCCACTCAGCCACCTTCTATAGTTGTCCACGCTTCATAGCTTGCAAGAGAGGATCTTACCTAACAGTTGATTCTTTAGTAGTCGTTGGATTTTCAATAATCTACCTGTAATAATTTTTTATCATTTCCAGCAGTAAAAATGCCTATTAGAGTTAATTGCTGGGATATTACCGTATGACAGTGTTGCTTTAGCCTTATCTTGCCTAGGGGTGTGTGCGTGTGTGTGTGTGTGCGTGTGTGTATTCTGTACCCCTTATGTCTGATTTTCAATTTCAATTTGCAGGCTGAGGCAAAAATACTGAGAGGGCCTCGTGAGGACTTGGAAAGTTATCTAGAAGCAATTGATCAGCTAAGAAGAAATATACGGTTCTTTAGTAGCACAAAAGGCTTTAAGAGTAGTGATGGAGTTCTCAGTGATGCAAATGGTTTGCTTGCTAAAGCTATTTCGAAGCTGGAAGAAGAGTTTAAGCAGCTTTTATTGTCTTACAGGTTTGTATTTGAATGCTAACGATGCTGTTCTTCCGGTGCTATTACTTCCTTTGCCTCCATTTCAGCTTATGCTCTACTTTTCTTTCATTTCAGTTTCTGTTTCATGTGCATCACGTCCTGTTTGTCTGTGTTTTGTGTTGGCATCGGAGGGTAATACCTTTTGTCTAATTGTAACACCTTCTAACAATTGAATTTATTCATGGGGAAACAATCATTTTGGTCCTGTAGTTTGACTTTTGGTCTCAAATGTGTCATTTTAGTTTCAGTTGTTTCAGTCAAGTATCAATAGTTAACTACTGGTTACAGTCAAGTCCTAAATTATAATTTCTTCAATCTTTCAGATGGTAGAGTCATTAGTGCTGGGGTAATATTGTCCAAGAAAAAAAAGGTGTTCAACTATTAAAGGATAATCTAACATTCAATTCATAAATTAAAATCTAGCATGGAAGACTTACATCTTCTCCAACAATTCTACAATCGAATCCCAGCCAATCACTGGAATCCCCAATCTAACCAACTCAATCCCAAACCCCTTTTTTTATTGTAACTAATGGTTAACTACAGGGACTTGATGGAAACAATTGAAAATGCAGGGATTGTGATGCATGACGCATATATAGGTTTTCGGGTAGGGCGATATGAAAAATCTCTAAAAACTAGGATACAAATACGTCAATTAGAATACTGTGTATACTTTAAAAATGAGTTTAACTGGCAAATTTCTACCCATCCTTTTATATAGAAAGCATTATTAATTTTATTTCAATATTGGAACAGGCTTTCTAAAAAACAATGTGAGAGGAGAGCATGATGGGCTAATCATATTTGTACGCACCTCTCTAATACCTCTCGGGCTTCTCTTTATGTGGCTGTTCAGTCCAGCACTTAGCAGATATTCTTTAATATTATGCATTTTTTATGTCAAGAATTTTCCTATTTTCACCACATGTCATGTTACACTTCTATGTTTGCTCTTTTTTCTTGGGTTGAACACACATGGTAGGTGCAACTTGACAGGATTGGGACTGAGTCCAGTCCAGTCTAGTAGAGATCCTTCCCTTTTGAAGGGACCCGTCCCTTTTCTTTTCAACTTCTTCTTCTTGTCATAAATAAGACTAAGGAAAATAAAATCTGTAGTCCCCTTTTCCATTTTGTGAAACCAGGAAGGAGAAGAAAGACTTATTTGGCAGGCTAAATTTTCTTTTAAAATAGCAAACAGACCCCTAAATTCCTGAAATCATAATCCCTGTTAGGGCCGTAACCTTTACCATATTTAAAATGTATCTAAACCTATCCATACCATATCCTAATGTCAACAGATACTTCAATTTCTGTACACAAAATTTATCGGGGCCATATCCGTATGGGATACTCACCCTATTAAACTTTGCAGTATCCGTGTTACATAGACAGAGACCCAATTGAATCCAAGGTCAAACTATGGAACCAAAATGGTCAATTCCACTAACGTCATATTCAACTTTTATTGCTTAACTTTGAGATAGAATGCGACTTTTCTTTGGGAAGTTTAATTTTTTGTCCCTTTGCTTTTATGAGGCATGTTAATTTTGTTAATGACCTTCAGATAGGTTGTTAGGCCATCTATTGAACTGTAGCTGTGCCTTTTTTCAGAATTGAAATGGTGCTTCATTTACACCATATATGTGTTTTCGAATTTCAGCAAACCTGTGGAACCTGAACGCCTTTTTGATTGCCTCCCAACCTCGTTGCGGCCATCCTCAGGATCTCCTGGGAATCAGGGTGATTATGTTGGCAAGAATCCTTCATCCAATAACCATCCTGAACACCACAACGGTAACTTAGAAAATGCTGTTTACACACCTCCTGCTCTGATACCACTACGGGTTCTTCCATTGTTACATGATTTAGCCCAGCAAATGTTTCAAGCTGGTCACCACCAGCAGCTGCTAATAATTTACAGGTAATAAAGAGGCATTCTTTGCTCTTCCGTTATCAATGTGGCATGCTGGTTTTTCACTCCCTACTATGACAACAGCTTATTTCAAGATTTCATATTTTATCAACGTCGGGTGATTAGTTAAACAGTTGCTGTTTTTTGGGTATAAAGTTATTCAATGTTGGTGAAGCTCAAATTTTATGACTAGAAGAGAACTGACCTATGTGTGTGGGACACTTCCATAGAACATTTTCCGCATTGTACACCCAAAGGATATGACACTTGTGTCCACATGTGTCAAATACTTCTTTGTGTTCTTAGAAATGATGCTGCTTCATCTGCTAGAAAGAGTCCAAACTTAACAAGGTGTTGATCACTTTTTCCAAGAAAACTGCACTTAGTTATTGTTGTCTTAAATCATTTGAGAATGGTTCTTTTACAAGTAATTGTTTTCTAAAGCACTGATAGATGTCTAACTATGTAAAATTTCACTATCCTTGTATCTGGACTTTTGGAAAACGCATAGGAAACATTGTTGGGTTTTTCCAGTTCAATGAGCTGTCCTAAGGCTATTAGGAGTTATAGTCTTAGACGATATAATTTTTTTCCCAATTGGAGTTGGTTTCCCAACTAGATTCCAATTAGGATTAGTATTCCTCATTGAAGAAGACATTTATTATGTTTATATAAAGGGGCTATTGCACTAGTTTTGAAGTGGAGCAAAACAATCAATTATACCACTCAAGGAGTTAGTGTGAGAGAATATTGTAAGGGTAAAGTGTGTGTGAGAGAAAACAAAGGAGATAAGAGTGTGTTTCTTTTTCTTGTTCTTTCAGGTTTTTGGTCAAGTTTTAATTCTAGAGACTGAGGCAACATAATTTGTTGTACTCATTCAGTATTGATATGGTGAAAGTTTGTTGTTGCTGCCCCATGGAAGTAGGCACATAGCCTAACCACGTAAATTCTTTGTGTTATTCATCTTGATTGTTTGTTTTCGGTTTTCTGAGTTTGTCTTCTTTTTTCTTTTTTTCTTTTTTTTTTCTTTTTTTCCATTCTTAAACATGATATACACAACAATCGTTGTGCCTATGTTGACACACCCATACTTGTCTCAGTGCCCTCAGATAATAGGAGTTAAGTTTTCAAATCCTAAAGAAAAGTTATTGTGATGTAGAGGTGCCTGTATGCTTCAATCTCATTTGTAATTTCTGCTGTCCTCCCTGGGTGCCTAACCACACCATTAATATTGAAGCTAGCTGGTCAATTCAGATCTTGTATTTGAACATTTTTGAAGGGATACGCGTTCTTCAGTTTTGGAAGAAAGCCTCCATAAATTGGGGGTCGAAAAACTTAGCAAGGATGATGTTCAGAAAATGCAATGGGAAATTTTGGAGGCCAAGATTGGGAACTGGATTCATTACATGCGTATAGCTGTAAGGATTTTCTGGCATTTCCTCAGTTTCATAGATTATCTTTGTTTTTCTTCATTATCTAACTGTCCGTGAACAGGTCAAATTGCTCTTTGCCGGAGAGCGGAAAGTTTGCGATCAAATGTTCGAAACCTTTGATTCTCTTGGTGACCAATGTTTTGCTGAAGTTACCAGAAGTAGTGTCTCAGTTCTACTTAGTTTTGGCGAGGCAATTGCTAACAGCAAAAGATCTCCGGAAAAGTTATTTGTACTTTTAGACATGTATGAGATAATGCGGGAGCTTCACTCAGAGGTTTGAATAATTTAACAAATTTATAAAGCATGCACTCTATATACAATATGACAAATTGGAGCTAAGGAAATGGCACAATTAGGAGTGCCCCTTAGGTGCTGAAGTTTGTATGGATATTGATTTGTCTAGAGCACTTTGACCGTTAGGAATTCATCACATCAGGTAACATAGGATCATTAAGTATATCAGACAACTTTGAGTTCGAGAATTAGGGGATTTTATTTTAAGATCTATATTCTCTTGTTTCTTTCCAAGATATGTCTGCTTCAGATACAGATGGCTTTTGTTCCACAAATTATCAATCACATCCATATCAAATTATAATTTGTCTTGTTTCCCTTTCATCTATATCAAAATACTTAGCTTCTTTATATTTTGAATATTTGTTTGGTTATCTTTCTTTTACAAGATATTACTATACTGTTGGGGCTTCAGTACTTTAGCACATCCATGATGTTTAATATTTATTGTTTGCATTTTCATAATTGGAAGAATTAGTTATCAATTATTTCACTCTGTACACTTGGTGGCTGCTTACAATGCAATTTATGCAGAACATCAAATTTAATAAAATACTTTCCATTTTGCATTAACGTGGTGTCTAGGTAACTTCAAACTTGCTTGTTTGTTGAGAAAGTAGGTAGCTTGATGGCCTGATGGCCTGGTGCCAGATTCATGCTTTGAGTTGATCCCTGAATTCTTCTGCAGATTGAAACAATCTTCATAGGTAAAGCTTGTGCTGAAATTAGAGAATCAGCTTCAAGCTTGACAAAAAGGCTTGCCCAGACCGCAAAAAGTACCTTTGGGGATTTTGAAGAAGCCGTTGAAAGGGATGCAACGAAAACTGCTGTAACTGATGGCACTGTCCATCCTTTGACAAGCTATGTGATCAACTATGTGAAGTTTCTTTTTGAGTAAGATACACTAATTAGGCTTTAAGACTTTTCCTGGTCCTGTGGTCAGATAGTGGTGCTCTATGGTTATTGGTTGGATGATCCTCTAAGACATGCGTCATAGTTTCTATTGAAATATTTTTTTACACTGCTTGCTCTTGTATGCATTGATACATAGGATACATATTTTTTTTGGCCAATCGATTTTAGGTTGTGACTGTTAGATAGGTTTTGTATGCCTATTTCTTAATTTTTCATTTGACAGCTTTCTAAGTTGACCAAAACTATATATGACAGTTACCAATCGACATTGAAGCAACTTTTCAAAGAATTTGAAAATGGAGATGATGGTGGTTCACAATTAGCTGCTGTCACGATGCAAATAATGCAAGCTCTTCAAACCAATTTGGATGGGAAGTCTAAGCAGTACAGAGATCCAGCTTTAACTCACCTATTTCTCATGAATAATATTCACTATATGGTCAGATCTGTGCGGAGGTTTGTCTCAGATATGTTTTATTTGACTTTTTGGTTTACGTGTTACAAGCCTATTTTATGTGCCACTCCTGTTTCAAATTGTTTTCAGATCTGAAGCCAAAGATTTGTTGGGGGATGATTGGGTGCAAAGACACCGGAGAATTGTGCAGCAGCATGCAAACCAATACAAAAGAAATGCTTGGGGAAAGGTGCTGTTTGTTAAAATAATTGATTTGTTGACCTAATTGAACCCTATGCGATCTTTCCGTCATTTACCTTAGTTTTTTCTTTATAGGGACTTGGTTCTTGCTTTTTGGGCCATTACTATTTGTATTATGATCGATGTTAAGCTTTTTGCTTTTCTTTTATCTTTTGAATGTGTTAATAATGGGACAGAAAGCTGGTTTACAGACCTTCAAAATCCACTAATAAGAAAAAATTGATGAAGATATGATCCAGGTATGAGATATTAGATTGTCATTGTGATATTAGACGTATTAGTACCCCATTGAGAAGTTATGGAATGTAAAGTTTTACAGACCTTCAAAATCCACTAATAAGAAAAAATTGAACCCTGCGTGCTTTAGTAGTGTTGTGTTTTGATTCCGTCATAGTCTGATATGTTCAACCATTAGTTTGGCATGTCGATTACACTATTATAAGAAATAGCTTCCGTTTTCAAATCCATGACCTATGTGTTTTTCATATAAAAATCCATTACATTTGTACAATTATGGCTTTTCAGTTTAGATATTTGAAATATTTTTGAGAAATCCTTCGTCTGCCATGAAAGTGGTGTAGATCCTGGAAATGAATAATATTCTAAATTGAAGGACTGTATAGTACCAGATTTTTGTTGGATATTTACTTATATTATGTTTCTCTTCTCCCTTGGTTTTGTTTAATTTTTTTGTGTGTGGGCCAAGTGGCTTTTACTTATAAAAGCTTAATATCTTAATTTGTTGTAGCTTAATATCAAATATTCTTTCTGTATCTTCACTCGATTGTCAGGATTGCATTGTAGTTAGGAAGATCCATTAGGCCTCATATAGATTGGAGAAAACATAGAAGATAAAAGAAAAGGAAATTAATATAAAGGTTTTTGGGTCCAATACAAACGGGAAATAACTTGCTTGTTATTTACATAAGGTATACTTGGGTGTCGATTACTTCAATTCAGCATTAAAAGGTGTTATAACCGTCTTTTGGGTGATTTGATTAGAGAGAAATGTTAGAACTATCAAAGAAAGGCTAGGAGACATGGTTGTAACCTAATGTGGTAGACTATAGAGTGAGGTTTTAAGCTTCTTTCTAAGCATCAGTATCCTCTGTTTTTAGAAATGTATAGAGATACTATTTTTGCTTCTGCATGAAAATTTGTGTGTGTGAAGAAAAGTAAATTTAGATAGAGGAAAAAGGTCGAAAAAGAATAGTTACTGTTCTACGGAATAGTAGAAAGAGGGTGATCCATGTGACTGTTCTATGTCCAGCTACTTTTCAAGCGCCAACCAATCTGAATATATTTCGTGGAAAATATGGTTTCTCTTGTCGTAATGCAGTGATGCAGAAGCATGCTTTACGTATATTTAACACTTTCTGCATGTTCATTTTTCTTTTATTTTTCTCTTAAGAGGTGTTTCACTGCCTTCTGAAATGTTGGTGTTTTCTTCCGTGCAGATTCTGCAGTGCCTCTCCATCCAAGGCTTGACGTCATCTGGAGGTGGTAGTTCAATAGCTGCTGATGGAGGAAGCAGTGGAGTTTCCAGAGCAATTGTTAAAGATAGGTTGATCTCAAATTCTATCCTATGAAACATACACTTAAAATAGTAACTTGATTATCTATCAATTCACGGATTACTTTGTCATCAACATTTTGACCAGCTGAAATGTAATCCATTTCAGGTTCAAGACGTTCAATATGCAGTTTGAGGAATTTCATCAAAAACAATCTCAGTGGACGGTTCCTGATTCTGAGTTGCGAGAGTCACTAAGACTTGCAGTTGCTGAAGTCTTATTGCCTGCCTACAGATCATTCATAAAACGTTATGGGTGTGTTTTCATTATCTTCTATTGTTTTGCATGCGCTCTCACCACATGTCCAGTATAACTATACATCCCTTTAAGAACAATAAACATTAATGCCTGTTTGATAACCATTTCATTTTAGTTTTCTTGTTTGTCCTTCATAGAGATATAGGGAATGTATATGTAGGAATGAGGAATGAAGTATGGATGAATGGTGGAGGGAGAGTGAAGGAAAATGTAGAAAACAAAAACTAGAAATGGAAACCTATCAAAAGTTCTTAGTTTTTAGTGTTTATTTCTCATTTCTTCCACTTCCCACCACCCATACTCCACCCTTGTTCATCCCTTCATTTCTCTCTTATATTTCTTCTCTTTTGCTAACTAAAAGTGAAAACTAAGACCTGAAAATGAAATGGTGGCTAAATGGGTACATCACATGGACCATTTTGACATTTAAGCCTTGTAGTTTATTAGACCAAACTTAATAATCTTGAGTCTAGATTGGGGAAAAAAAAAATAAAAAACTTAATACTTTGGAGTCTGGACATTAAGGGCTCGTTAGACCTCGAGGTTTGGGTTGGAATGGATAACCCACTATATTGAAGGTATGTTGAAAGTAAAGGTGGATGATTTTTCATTTGGAGGCAATCAAAAGGGGACTGGACATGAAGGAAACTTATCCCTTCCAATGCTACCATTTTTGGAGGGATTGGAAGGAAGAAGTTTCCTTCTTGTTTAATCCACCTAATTCCCTGGGATGAAAACTCATTCACCTCTACCTATTTTCTTGAATATAGCGGGTTATTCATTCCAATGCAATCCTAGAGACCAAACAAGGCCACAACTACCATAGACACTTCAGTGGGCCCATGGAATTAGTCTAGGGACTCTAAGGAGGATATCTCTTAACTAACCATGTTTTAGATACTTCATCATTTATTTATCTAAGGAACTTAATAGGACAACACTTCAATTCGGGTATTCCGGCTGAATATCATGTAACTATTGTATGTTAATTGGCCTGGAAGTCATATCCATGGTGTCATGTTTTTTTTTTTTTTTTTCCTTCACGTTTAGTACTAGTTGTATCTATTGGTGCCAAAATCTGTATGTTCTGTTTGTCTCACAGGCCTCTGGTTGAGAGTGGAAAGAATCCCCAAAAGTACATCCGGTACACCGCAGAGGATCTTGAGCGAATGTTGGGTGAATTCTTCGAGGGGAAGAACGTGAACGAACCCAGGAGGTAGATTTGACAAGTCTCTCGCTCTTACCGGCTCTCTGTTGATTTAGCCAGCGATGTGTACTATCGGTTTTGGTATCCTGTGGAATGTTTGTTGCCCTTCCCTGTATATCGCACACTGAATAAGAGGGGTCTGTCTTTCCACATATGCTTGTATAGTCCCTGCTGCTTCGACGGCCGGCGGCGTTCCGAGTTCATATTTTGTAATTTTATATAAATGGGCAGTCGTTTCTTAGCACTTTCAGACCAAATTAGGGTTCTTTTTGTTCTTGAATATTTTCAAAGTTCATCATCAAATGTATTTTTTTTACCAGATTTTTGACTTCTTTGAGGAATGGCTATGATCCTTTGAAATCCATTATCATTGCATGTTTCTGTACTGAAGAGCTCGTGGTTCTTTACTCTGTAGTGGATCCTGAATCTGCCACATCATTGTTTTAATTTTCAAGACGATTTTATGGTTGGACTTTTTAGAGACATCGTAACAGATGAGAGGAATAAATTAGTATTGAACACTCCATCGATAGGTTTTTTCGATTGACTTTTACAACATGCTTCATATATTAGAATTACTTTTAAGCTTTGACAAGGTGGTGATGTTGACAGATTATTACATACCCACAAACTCAAATACATGGCATCAACTTTAATGAATAAATCATCGCATACAATATTTTATTTCATCTTAAAAGTTTTATTTGTGATATTTCATATTTTTGAATTTACTGACAACTAGGAAAGTTTTTTAAGATATGATTTAGAAAAAGTATAACTTATTACAACGTGGAGTTTATTAACGTATACCTGGAGAGCAACTTAAATAAAATGTGTTCATTGTCACGTGACGTCTCGATCTAATAATACAATGTTATGTGTTTAAAACCTTACGCATATCATTGTTTTATTGAAATGAGACGCCACGATGTCAACGGGATAGAACAACTTACGGAGATAGGATCAGTGAATTACAAGATTGAGAGATTTTTTTTCTCCACCTGATCAACAACAAGGGTTTATAGGGTTTGTAGATGGCGTAATGAAATTATGCAGCTCATCCAACGTTAGAAAATTTTACCTTGATTGCCGCTCTGCCAGTTTTCAAGAGGAGGATTTCAGCTGTATTCAGTGATGATATCTGCTAGAGAAATTTTTCATTGTGACGGGAATATAAATGATACACCACGTGTTTTAATAGAAGTGGTGGAAAATTTTATTTGTTAGGTATTTAACTTTTTAGCACACATATCCCACAATTTGTATAATGACACATGATGTACCACCCTGTATACTGATCATACTGAAAAATTTCTCTTATGTGCTGCCATCAAGAATAATGCTTGCTTTGAGTAGAATGACAAAGATATTTCTACACTGCCCCGCCCTGGAAGATTTGACCTTAGTATGAAACATGGGAAGATATGTTTCGGAACTTTAAGACTTTGGTGTATGAAACCGTAGATTTTCTAGACCTCTCACTTCAAATTTGCCTTTGAAATAAATAGGTTGTGATACTTGTCTAGTGTATGGTGTATGGAATTGTTGTTATTCAGGATACGAATCCAAAATACATAATTCATCTGTGATATTTTTTAACATATTAAACAACAGTAGATTCAAGTTCATTCTAATACTTCATAATCTATCCTTCAGCCGACCAAACGAGCCATGTGAGTCAAGTATGGTCTTTTGAAAACTATATACATTCCAAGATACATATGCAAATTAGTTTTTGGTTGTACAAAAAGGTTAGGTTTTTCTGGAGAACGACGGTTTGGTCCATTCACCTAGTGAACATCGGTGCAAGTTATCACGGCAAAGTCAAGAGCCTATCCGTGAGTCATTTGGACCGGTATGGTTCGATTTCCCCCGGTTTACCATAAAAACCAAAAACCGAACTAAAGAATTTTCATGGTTCGATTTGGTTAATTGTTCGGATCGATTTGGCATACAGACAAAATAACAAAACGACCTAGACTTAAAAAATAAAAAACCGACATGTCCACAGTGGAGAAAACAGGTGCATGTCGCCGGTTTCTCTCCTAAGCGACAATCAACTCTGCACGTATGGAGGGAGAAACAGCCACCGGCCCCAGCCATAGCCAAAGGCTGGCGGCTAAGAGATGGGTTTTTATAGGTTTTTTGAGAGAGAAATATGGTAACAGTATGGATGGCTGTAATGACCTTTGTTCGAACATAAATATCAACTGATTATACAAGAATTGTAAATTATTTATTAAATCAAACCAAAAATAGTGAAAAAAACGCAAACTAAACATTCATTAGATTAAACAATTGTCAAAGAGAATCATCAAATAAAAAGAAACAAAAACAAAAATCTGTCGAAGTTAATAATACTTCAACATGCCAATGCATCAAGATTTGAAATCGGTCCTACAATTTTATTGTATCTAAAATTAAACTCAAGGCTTCTGATGTTATTTTTTTTCTTACTAAAGATTCGGATGTTCAGTCCTTAGTAGTTGGTTGTCGTTTATTAGAGCTGCTCTTCTTTTCCGCGGCTGACAAGGAACTCGCTTCCTTGTTATTTTCTGGTTTACTACTCTTTGCTTTTCCACTGCTCCTTTTCTTAGGTTCATTGTCAAAGGTATACAAGGATACAATGTCAGGAATCTCCCCTGGAATATTGTAATTCGTTTCTGACGCCATTGTTATGACAAAATTTTTACTCCCTTGAGTTGCAATTGTAATCAACAACCTAACTGCAAAATCCTTCAAGACAAAAAGACAATGATGTGGTACCGACTAAAGACCCTCCGAGAGTCACAGTAGCTCGTTTAATTTTGAACCAAAGAATTCTACTTAGAGCTCAAAGTATTGCGTGCCTTGGATTGTTCATGAACGAACTATTTATACTAGTAATTAAGGACTCCTAAGTCCTTAAGAGGAAGCATGTAAACTTACTCGTTTGCATTCCAATATCAATGAGGAGGAGGAAACAAGATCTGGTTACTTTAGGAGAGATTCGTAGTAGATTATTTCGTTTCCTTCTTTCATGTGTTTCCATTGATGTCTTTCCATTTAGCAGACAAATTCTCTGGCATAGATAGTAAAATAAAATTAAAAAAAAAAAATCAATTTTATAATTAACTTTACAAAAGCTGAAATATGGCAAGGTAATTAATTATAAGTTAGGGTTTGCATATTTACTTACAATGAATAAGAGTTAAAATCATTGTGATTCTTTATTTCTTTTCGTTTACTAAAACATCGGTATTGGAAAACTTTTCTTGTTTAGCACATTTGGAAACGGAAAAACGTGTGCGTTTCTTGGAAATCACGAATTAAATAAGTTGTGGAACTAGTTGATCACATTCTCGTTCATCTTTTTGTTACTTGATTCATGACTTCTCCTATTCCAAGTAAATAAACAGAAGTAGAACGCAGAATGAGGAAAAGAACACGTCAGTATTTACTTACATAGTTTAGCGACCATCTGCTTCGTTGCATATTTATTTAAGAATCGAAATCCAAATGAGCAGTGCGCAATTTGAAAGATTAAGCTTTTACATATTCTAACATAGATATGTTGATCAAACTGTTCTTCTTCTTTCTTAGAATTTTCAGAACATCGAAATTATCAGTTGGGTTTGTTCGTTCATGTTATTTCGATTTCCAGAGTAAAATGCTTTTCTAATTAAGTTAAAGTTTTTGTATTAAAAAATATCCAAGTTAAGGTCATGATTTCGAGCAAAAACCATCTCCCAGCAACTAGTTAAGCACAATCGAAGAAAAGAAACTAATTAAAGAAGTAAAATAAAGGGTCCAAATATTAAGCATGACTTTGGATGTATTCTGGCTAGAACTATATGACCGTCGGATTATATTAGAAAGTAAGGATCAGAGACATCTATCTTTTGACACACATTTTGACCCCGCATGACATGATGGGGATTATATATATAGTTAAGACATTGTGATCATTTCTACTTGTTCTGCAAAGTCATCCTCCTGACCTTGAAAAGAAAATGACAGCGGAGAAGATCTAGAAAATGAAGAAATGGCAGAAGAAAAAGAAGTGGAATAATAATAATTATGATGAGAAGGAGCAGCTGCAGCATTCGAAAGAGCAACAAGGAGATCCACAAATGCTGCCACTATAAAGCCATGATTCTTCTTCTGGATGACCTTCAAATACCATCCCAACGGCTCCACCAATCTTTAAGCGCATGACATTCCACCATCTCCTCCATTGACCTCCTAAAGTCTTTCAACCGATCCTCCGATTCCAAGCTGGCTAGCTAACACCACCACGTACTTTTCCTTCAACGACGGATTCATCATCTCTCCTCCTCCGCCGGCTGCTTTCACCGTGTCTACCATATCTACCATGCAGCTCATGTCTTCCGGCTCGAAAAACAGCCTCTCGGACCACCACCATATCCAAGGACTCCTCCCAGTCCTCATCAGACTCGGTTGTTGATTGATTATCTGAGGAGGAGGAAGAAATTGCTAACCAAGACTGATCAGCTCCTCCTTCCGTACTTGGATCGAAGAAGACGGAGTGGTTGCAAGAGGGCCAGTCCTGCCATGGCACTGCCGACGTGGCTGCTAACGTTGTCGTTTCCTTGTTTTTGAAGAGACAAGGCAACTTCATTGGAATCCAATCCAAGACGTCCGTCCGAGCTTACAAAATTGGTTGGTTTTGATTGAGATTCTGGGATTTTTGTTGTCAAGGTATGTCTGCTTTTTTTTTTTAATGGCATTGATAATAATGTGATAGATCATATATAGAGGTTACAATAAGAGGAGATGAGTGATATTTTAAAAAGGAGAGTAAAAGGAACATGGAGAGAACATGAGTGTATTTAATTGTTGGTTTGATGCTCCAAGTTGGACCAGTTGGTGAGTCTGCTTGATTGTGGCCACGGGCAGAGTGAAATTCACTACAGCCTTTCCGGGCCTGGAAACGGTGGATAATCGTGGCTTGCCACCAGTTGTCCCTTTTTTTCTAAAAAAAATAAATAAATTGTTGGTTTGTACAATATTGAATGGTGTTCAATGCCTTCCCCATCAAAACAACTCAACCAAAAAAAATTGATTTTTACCCACTTTTTTAGCCTCTTACACACCCCTATATAACCATGGCCTTTTATTTCGTTTGATTTCAATCCGATAAAAGGAGTGTGAAAATCACCCCTCAACGAATATTTTATGGTGGATACTCTAAGATTTTTAACTGTTAGATCTTGATTTTAATGTTTTTTACCAAAGATCTAATGGTTAAAAAGTCAGACTTTTGACATCCAACACTTTTGTCAACATCTTTTGATTTGATATTTCAAACTTTTTGTAGGCATTGCCAAGTTGGCTAGAGGATTGTGCTCCCTCTTCTCAACCAACTCAAGTTTAAGTTCTTTTTTCTGTAATTTAAATTAAGCTAATTAGAATTTTTCTCGAATAAAAAACTTTATTTAAAACTTTTCATTCGATAGCATAGCCAATATAAACTACTAATTGATGTTATTAGTGGTGGATCTTCGTTCTCTAGGCACCTTCTTACTATTATTCATAATGTGCAAAAGTTGCCGTGTAACTTCCAGTTTATCTCGTTTTTCCATACCTTTTAGGAAATTTTGTAACTGATGCTTTGGCTTTTATGGGTCACTCGTCTCATGTTCCTGCTGTTTGGGATCGCTCTTTGCCTAGTGAGGCAAGAGCGGCATGAATTTGGGATTTTGTTACTTAGCATCTCCATGTGAGGAAAAAAAAAAAACACATGATAATACATTATTATACCAGAATGTCACGCGACAGTGAACATGTTGCATATAAGTCTTTCTCCAACGTGCCAGCTCAATAAAAATTCATTTGAGGACTTGGAGTTGGACACAACAATTAAGAAAAGAACAAGGAATTGTTTTAACTTGAAATAACAAAACAAAACCTAATTGTCATTTCTGTTCAAAACATGAAAAAATAAAATTAAAACTTTATGTTCTGTACAAAAGAATCATGATATCAATGGTAATGACGGGGGTTCTTCTCCTGAAAAAAGCATTCCAGCAATCTAAAACCTCTTCAACCTCACTGTTTTAAATGAAGCTATACGGTATCGGAACCAGCATACATAACGCCTGTATGCGCATTAGCACGCCATAACCTTCGTCCATAACCCGATTTACAAACGGGTTCTATCGTTTAGACTATCCTCGTCATAGTTTCATGACCATTTATTCTACTAGCAAACTCCATATCATCATCATCACTAACAATATCTAGTTCATCATCACTGTCTAAATCTGAACTTACATCTAAAGTATGAAATGAGCTCCAATCAGGTGGGAAGGTCTTCTGCAGGGCTTCTGTAAGCTCCCCGCCTGTTGTTTCAATCTTGCGTAAGCACCTCGACCAGTGAACTGCAGTTCCCATATCAACAGTCAGCCCAGATTCAATCATCTCTTTACAAATGGACAGAAGGCCAGTGTAGATATAAACTTCATCAACAGTTGCCCTTGACAGCAGAGATGTCATCAAGCAATGGTATACAGCTCTGTCCGGCTTCAGCCCAGCCAATTTCATCTCTTTGAAGCATCTCAACGCCTTCTCTGGGAGAGAAGCACGTGCCCAACCCTTTATCAACGTAGTGTAGGGTTTTCACATTTGGCTTCACTCCCAACGCTTCCATTTCTTTAATTATTTGTTCAGCTCTCTGAAAGACAGATTGTAAATAAAATGCAGAAATGACGAACCAAATTGATAAACTAGGTTACTTAGTGTTCTAATTCTTGTATTGTATAACGCCAGGGTTTTGGCCAACTGAAATCAGCAAGATGAATTTTTTTTGCTGTTATATGAAAGACATCATTTTCCATTGCTTTCTAATGCATAACAAGTCGCAAAATCCATTTGTAGAACATAGTACTCTAAAAAAAAAGTACCAAAAATATATGAAATAAATATTTTATTTGTAGAAGCTCAAAATGGTGATGAAAAAATAATATTTCTTGAAATAAAATTATCTCCAACGACCTGGCAAAATTGTAGAATACCTGCAGATCTCCAGCCTTGCAACTAGCATTTATGAAAGATGTGTAGGTGTGAATATCAGGTCGAACCCCTTCCTTTTTCATTTGCTGCATCAAGTCAGCAGCCTCCCAAACATCTCCTCTTCGAACCCATCTGCATAACGGAAGGCAGGTTCAGAGGCAGAGAATAATCGATTAAAAGAGAAGATTATATTGAAAAAGTAGAATATAATAACATTACATAAACATCCTACAAAACAAAGAAAAAAAACTGTAGAATAAAGACTGACGAAAGTACTAGTGTGAAGTATATCAGCGCACATAAAAAATTTAACAAACCATACCCATCGATTAATATGTTGTAAATAAAGGTGTTCCTTGGAATGTTTTTAGCACTCATTTCTTTGGTGACAGCTAATGCACTTTGCATTCTGCCTGCCTTGCAACATGCCTTCAGCAAAGCCTCATATGTGAACACATCAAGCTCCAGGCCCTCACTCCTCAATTTGGTAAAATACTCGAAGGCTTTCCCAGTATCACCTAAAGATGCATAACCGTGCATGATAGTTGTGTATGTGTGCTCGTCCGGAATTATGCCTGCTAGTGTCATCGCATCCAATATTTCAACAGCCTTCTCCATCTGCAATACTTACTTTTGTTTATATTTGAACCATGATTGCAGTGAATGGGAAATCAAATCATTCAAAATCCTACGTTGTTAAAATTCCAAACGTCCCCGAGTAGAAAAAAATTATATGTATATAAGGATAATTACCTGCTGCTTCTCCACAAGACCAAGAACCAGAGCATTAAAAGTATGCACAGTGGGAATGCACCCACTCATCCCCATCATATCGAAAATCTCTAGGGCTCTTCTCATTTCTCCAGCCCTTGCAAAACCATGTATTATTGGCATAAATGTCCGTGATGTAGGTCTATGTCTCTCCTGCTGCATTTCTCTAGTAGTGCGGATCGCATGGTCCATGTTGCCCATTCCACAGAACGCTGTTATGATGTTATTGTAAAGAACAACGTCGGGCTTCAACCCATCCTTCACCAAATCTTCTACAACTGAAAATGCATTGGTCCAATCTTTTAACTTCAAAAATCCATTGATTAACATGGAGTACGTCTTCATGTTATGTTTTATGCCGGCTGATTCCATCCGTTTGCTGACTTCCAAGGCTTTTGGAAACTTTTCCAATCTGAAATTTTAGATACCGATCTTCAAATTAGGCATAATGATAATAAGAAATAAGTACAAACCTCTCTCCCCAAAAAAAAGAAAATTGTAAACCTGAACTCAAGGAATTCAAAGTGGGAACAAAGTACAACTACAAAAGCTATGCAGTAAGCAAGAAAATGAAGGGGACAGCAGTAGTCAAGCAGCACTGCACCAGACAGGTTTCACTTGAAACCACACCGTGCCACCCCTAGGCTGGGTGAGCTCAAAAAACCGAAAACTAAACCAAACATAAATTGAACCAAAATTAAAATCAAACTGAACCAAAAATTATTGGTTTAGCTTCGGCGACTTCAGAGGTTTAGAAACCAAACCGAACCAAATGAAACTTAATTCAATATTTTATTTATTTTATTATGAATATTTATTTTTCAAACCCAATATTAATTTCAACACAAGTCTACATAAGTCCAACTTGAGGCCCAAAAAAGTCTAAATATCTTGTTCTTATGGAAACCCAGCCTATACTATTCTTCATTTTATCCCCTTGTCATGTCTTTCCTTTTATCCCTTCTTATTTCTTTTTTTCCCTACAACTCTGTCTCTCTCTCTCAATGAAGTACTCCATCCTCCCATGATCTTTATTTCAAAGTCTCTTATTTTGTTTGACTGGATGGTGGGATTAGTTCCCTCACTCTGCAACTTTTCTCTCAACCCCTCTCTTCTCTCTAGTTCACACCATTCCTCGTTATAGGTTTGTGGGGTTTTGTTCCTTTTGGAAAATTGGATTGTACCCAGATGGGATTGTTTGATTATACCCCTTAGATTTAGTGGTTGAAGATAAGATAAGGCTAGAGGCGTAGCTTGAGATTTGTCAATTTCCCTATCTCATTCCAAATTTTTTTTTTCTTTTCTAGGCAAAGCTAATCTCCAGGTTTTTTTTTTTAATTCAAATAACCGAAACCAAATGGATTCAAACTGAAAAAAAAAAAAAAAAAAAAAAAAAAAGAAGAGACTGAAATCGAACATCAACCGAACCGAAGAAAAACCAAACCGAACAGTAACTTCGGTTTGGCCTTTTCTGCTCTCCTCCTCCTCTTGCTAGCCACAAGCCCGATCTCTAATTCTTTCGCCACGGGACGTTCTTAGATCTACTTGGTATATAAAACGCAATCAAGTTGTATGTATTCTCACAGACGCCGCTCAAACTGTTGACGCTCACTGGTGAGATCTACACAGGCTGAATTGGTCAAGTGCTTGCCCGTGATGGACTTGGGCTTTGCAAACAATAAGAAAAAAGGCACAGGATTTAAGTGGTTCGTTCCTCAAAATTGGTTGTATCCCTAATTCTCTTAAGATAAAAGGAGAAAAGAATACAAATAGCGCTTGGCTTAGTGTAGTACAATTTATCCTTCCATTTTACCCTTTTGAATGAGCAATCATCCTCCTTGTATAGGCCCTTAATGGGCCGAATCCCTAAACTTGACCGGCTAGCCTCCATTCTTTAGTCGACCCGTGGTAACGAAGTGACATATGCTCAAAGCATATTTTCTTAGGACAACATAGGCTGAGCAAAGCGCCTTGCTCGGATTTGGAGTAGGTGGAAAATTCACTCGAGAGACCTATCACCAACCCTTATATTCCTTCATAGACTTTTGTTTCATCGAATGACTATCACGTGATTTGAAGTTGACATCTGAGTAGGCTTGTCGTTTTGTTCGTAGAGGTTAGAAAGAACCTGCGTTAAGAACCTTAAACTTAAGAGTTCAAACTATAATTAACTTAAAATTTTAACGGTGGAACCAAAAATTCCAATTCAACTTTCACTCCTATGCTCATCCAAGTGCAAACATTAAATAATTGAAATTATTGAATGATTTACCTTGTCAGACTTACGGATCAACCGTTTGATAGGACAATACAATAGATATGACCCATGCAAAGCAAAGCATTAGCAGTCCCTCCCACCGCCCATGATAAATAAATAGGCCAAACAAAAGCTCAGTTTATTGGGCCCAACAATAAATAATAAGATACTTTAACGAAAAATTTTCGGTACTATTTATCTTAACGAAAAATTATATTTTTACATTAAAAACTCAATTATAATACTATTTATTTTATCTTTTATTTTCTCCTTATTGTTAAAATTCAAAATTTTCAAATATTTTTCATTAATTTTTCTTAAATAATAGCGAAAGCAAATTGACTGCTGTTGTAGACAAAAGGGATTCAATTGAGATAGCCTGTCATTAGCAAGCATGGACCCAACATGTTATCCCATTATTTTTTGTCGCCTTCGTTTCTTTTTGGATTTGGATCATCTCTCTTCTTTTTTCATTCATTTCCATCTATTCCTCTTACATTTTCTTTCTATAAAAAATTAACATAAAATATTAACAAGAGGAAAAAACAGAAAGGAGGTAATCTTTCTCCTTTATTTTTACATGCACACGCACCCAAAAAAAAAAAAAAAGATCACTATCTTCAACTGAAAAGAAAGAAAGATAAGACATGGTGCCCGGTGTTTTTGTCCTTTTCTTACTTTTTAATTCCTGCTATAGAAGCCGAAAGAAAAGAATGAGCGCATCGCGCATCGTTACAATGTATTGCTGAAGATTCTTCATGATAAATATAATCCTTAGTCTTTGATGGTCTTGATTTCGAATTAGAAAATGTCGACAGTAATTATCCTCCAAAGATACTAGGAGCATTTTATTAAACTAGATAATTAATATTAGTCATCCATACATAACTTTGTGCAGGCTAAAAATAGTATCAAAGATTCTTCAATAGTCCCCCGATAAAATTTTCAACTCTTTCAAGAATTTGAGCATGTTGCAACATTATTTAAGTTTGAATTAACAAAGCTACTCATTTTAGTATGAACACTTTGTTTTGGGCCACCCCAACTAGGTGGTATAAAAACCCTTTTAAAGACTTTTTAAGTTAAAATGGTCATTGAGATTTGCATAACTTTTCACTTTGGTTCCTGAGATTGTCCACCATCAATCATTTTGGTCTTTGGGTGAAATATTATGTTAAATAAGGATCAAAATGACAAAGCTACCCTCAATTTAATGAACAATAGGCCAAAATGATTTGACCAAATTTGAGGGTATTTTTGCTATTTTATCCTTATCTTATGGAGATTTTTCATATAATGACTAAAATGATTAATTGTGGACAAACTCAGGGACCAATTCTATCAATTTCAAATCTTAGGGACCAAAATGAGGAGTTATGCAAATCTCAGAGACTATTTTGGCTAAAAAAAACCTTTTTAAAATGGCTAGTTTGTGATTTCATCACGGCAGTAAACTCTTCTAAGAGTGGAAGACTCACAAAAGTACTTCAGCCTCTCAATGGTCACCATTGTGTGATTCATGAGTGTCAAGAATCAACCTCAGGACATGTTGTGTAAATTACGAGCTTTGAATTCGTCACCATCCACTAGGTCACTCCGTGGTGGTTGAAATTTTGCTTTGTAAGAAATTTTGTCAGTGAAACACAAGCATGTACATCACGTTTAATAATACAAGTGGAGACACTAAATAATATATCATCTCTTCACTTATATTATATCGCACGTACCAACCTGTATTCTCGACTCTGAGCACATGGAAATTTTTATTTGGTTTGCATTTTTGTGATGCTCTATCTTACAAGTCATTACTAGTGAGATCAACATCCAACGATAAAGTTGATGGGATTACATTGCCAGCCGGGTAAAGGAACCATAGCCTAAAAAGCTTTGCTTTTTCAAGTACCCACCAAAGACCAAACTATACATTTGTCATTTGGGCAAAGATGCTTGCCATCTATTCTTCCTAACCTTTTCTCTTCTCCTTGTTTTCCCTCTCTAATTGGTCCATCAACATCACAATTACAAGTCAATCGATGAAATATCTACACTCCAAGACTTGGATCATTACTTTCTTGAGCTGATTCTCTGTGAAATTCACCGTTCTTTTGATTGAGAGATCCACTTCCTTCTGCATCAAAGCTAGCATGAACGCTATAGAACACGTACACGAGCACGGTAACTCCCGAAAAGACTCCGAACCTCACATAGGATGGCTTGTCCATAGACCCCAACAAAAATATGTTCAAGAAGATGGAGATGGATGGCATCCATGGCATCAAGGGGACGCCCCAATATTCCGGCTTTCTCACTTGTGGAACCTGGAAATGGAAAATTTGCAGCATTGAAACCGCAATTGCTGCGGTGACAACAAGCATGAAGGCTTTCAGCTTCCCTCGTGGTGCGAAATGCCAAATGAAGACGAAGATGATAGAGGTGAGGGAAAATGAGCACAGGAATGATAATGTAGGTCGTGGATTGGTCGTCCCCACCACGACATAGCGCCTAAAAATCACAGCGTTGGCCACCATGTAGAAAACAAATAGCGTGCCAATGGATACAAGGTTGAGAAGGACATTCAGATCCGTGAAAAGCGCAATTGCGGCTGTCAAGATACCTGAAAGGAACAAGTCACAAATATGCAAGTACGAAAAACATGGAGAACAGGAAAAAAAATAAAAAGCACACATAACATAGACTAGATTTGACTAGATTTGACTTTTTCTAAGGGCGAGTAACTTTAAATTTTTAATTTTTTTAATTTTCAGGATTAAGACGAGAAAAACAAAGAGGTGATGGGAGATGAAGATTAGACGAGCACCCACAAAACAAAAGCATAAATGTGACAAAGAATATGAGAGCCAAGTTGCCGAGTTGAGTGGGATAGCCATTTATACGAAGTTTGACAGGTGAGATTGAGAGAAAATAAAAGGTCGTCTTCCATCAATGGCTGCAAGTGCATGCATATGCAGGGATTTTTATCTAGTGAAAATTGAAGATGCATGGTTGGACCAATCTCGACCATTTGACTCACTCGTAACTTGAACATTAAAATCTCCTACAACTTAAAAATCGAACACGAAAGCGACAGAGATAAAGATAAAGATGACGATGATGCTAAAGTCAGAATGCCCATGAACATGATAAAAGCTGGCTGCAAAGGTAACTATCAAACATGTTTTATATTAGATATTGAAAAAAGAAAATTGATACTACGACCACGAGATAGATAGATAGATAGATAGATAAATTGATGGAGAGAAATCTGATACGCCCATTGCACTAAAGTTGACAAAAGCAAATTCCTAGCATAGTTCCATTTCACCCATGCGCACAGCTCGCAGGCGGCGGCAACCAATTGATATATCACCAAAATATACTCATCACCAACACCACCAACAAGATTAGACATGCTATGAGACGACGAATAGAGCAGAGCAGAACAACAATGTTATGAGAACTTATGACGATAAATACAAAAATTCTATGGTGTTCTGAAGTATGAGATCCTTTGGATGTTATGTTTTAACAGTTGTCTTGATTTTTTCAATTCCTCACAAACATGAAACAAATTCAAACACTCATATTGTCTTACCGGGTAGATGCGGCAAATCAACACATTGGGTTGTTAACGGATACCAATTAAGACTCATTTAATTGATATCATCATAATACAGAAGTGAAATTTGTAGTGTTAATAATCATGTAAGTGAAGTCAAAGTAAATGAATCTGATACCCATTAACAACCTAATGAGTTGATTTGTCGCATCTACTTCCAAGGTAGCTTAAGCAAAATCCCCAATGGATGAAGATGACTCACATTGACATCCCTCTTTCCTCATCACATCTTATTAGATAAACACATAGATTACAGGAAGGAAGGACGAAGAAGCTGCAGTTCTCACACTTTCGCTGGTGGACAAAAGTAGGATCTTTTTTCACATCATCTTTATTTATTATTAGCTACAACAAATATTTAGGGTTTAAGTGGGCCACGCAATTCCCAACCATTCATGGCAGGGAGGAGATGGAGGACTCACTAAACCCTACACTAATCAACAGCTGATAATTTCCTACGTGTGCCTCTTACCAGCCACGCACTAAAGAAATTTTTTAGGTGTGACGGAAATACAAATGGTACATCACGTATTTTTATATAAATAATAAAAAATTTTAATTTTTTAACACATATCCCACCATTTATATAAGAACATGTGATATACCATCATGTGACAATCACATTGAAAATCTCTTCCACTAAGGATTTGGATCCTCTCCTGAACCCAAGTAGAGGATCCTCCTGAGTAAAGCAATGCGGGCCGTTAGATGATTTTCATCCAACGGCTATAAACTGGAGTCCCTTTAAAATTATATTAATTATAACCGTTTGATGATAATCTAACAGCCCACGCTGCTTGATCAGGAGGATTTTCTCCTTGGGCTCAGAGAGGATCCAAATCCCTCCACTAATCCTAACTCCTAACTCTACCAATCAGCTGCTGACAAATATACTTACAAAATCCGCCAACTATGCTAGAACTTTTTTTGGTCAAAAGAAGATGAGCCAAAACAAAACGGACGGTCCGTCGGTCGGCCGTGGAAAACGGAAACGGTTCAAATGGACCCCACCACAGAATTAGTTCGAAACGCCCGGAAGAAACCTCCTCCTTCGCATGGGGCAAAGTGCGCGCACAGCAAACAACACACGCATTGCACGCAAACACATTAACTCTCACATTGATTGATAAACACGAAAAGAAAGCGTTATATTATTACCATTATCGACTGACATATTATCACAACCACTCTAAATTTAATGGATTTGGATCCTCATCTTAGGACGCTGAGCCTCTAAAACAAAGCACACAAATTATTGAATTTTGATCCAACGGTTATAATTATTATAATTATTATAATTTTTAAAGGACTCTCTTGTTTGTAACTGTTGGATCAAAATTCAACGACCCGTATACTTTGCTTAGAAGGCTCAGTCTCCTAAGCTTAGAAGAAGATCCAAATCCAAATTTAATAAGAGAAATACTAATAAGACTCTCTCAAAATGTAAAAATGTTGCTTTTACCAATTATTTGTAACATCATGTGTCAGAGAGATGAGACAACATCCGTTGACAGATCCTACCTCTATTACAAAGACATTAAGCGGTAAATATAGCATTACTCATCAAAATGGAACCCTCTATAGACTCTTAGCCATCTCATTTTTTTTATACCATATTTGTAATGTTGGCACGGGAATTATAGGAAAAATATAAAATGGTTTAGAGTCCATGAAAAATTTTATTTTTGGGAAAATCTCTTTATGCTCATTTAATAAGCATACGTAAATAAAAAATATATGAGGATTGATGATTTAATCCTTAATTAATTAAGGTGTTTATTTTTTCTAGTAATAAAAACACTAAATGGATAAGTTACTAATTTATAAAATAGACTATGTAATATATTTATCTACTGAAATACATATTGGAATTTTATCCAGAAATTTTTATTGTATTAATCCACCGTTGTGTGACTTTTGACCCGAAGCACAATTTGATACAGCACAGATCATAAAACGAGTAAAAGAACATTAAACAATATTAGGCCGCGTGATGCCAATGTTTCGTGTTCATGAAAAAATCTCACGCTGTATTTGTGTGTGATTTGATTTCTTTCTTTTTCAGATCAACACAAAACAAAAAATTAAAATAAAATAAAATAAAAGAAACAAACCAACGAAGGAGGAAAAAAAAAAGAAATATAAAACTTTTGGATAATTAACGTACCGAGAAAAGCGGAGGCGTTGACAGGCGTGGATGTCTTAGGGTGGACCCTAGCGAACCAACCAGGGACAACCCTGGACCGTCCGATGACACACATGTAACGCGCCTGGCCCAGCATGGCCACAAGCAGTGACGTTAGAATTCCAAAACTGGCCCCCACTCCGATCACGTTCGACTCCCACTTCCCTCTGAACGCTGCTGAAAACGGAGCCTCCGGGTCGATCGCGTCGTACGGGAGGAGCTTCGACATGGACGCCGCCATTAAGCAGTAGAGGACGGTGACGAGCAAGACTGAGCCCGACACGCCGATTGGGATGTCCTTAACCGGATTCTTCACCTCTTCCGCCATCGTCGATACGGCGTCGTACCCGATGTAGCTGAGGTAAACCATACTTGCCCCATTAAACACACCCGAAACCCCGTAAGGAAAAAACCCGGATGGCCGAGCCGGGTCGGCCGGGTGCGTGAAGTTGTTCCCGTCCCCTTTGCAGAATCCAGCGACTATAACAAACATGATGAAGATTATATGCACCGCCGTCAGCACCATGTTCAAAACAGAGCTCTCCTTCGTACTGTAGCAGATGATAAGCGTAATGGTTAAAACGACGACGACGGCGACGACGTCGGTCTGATTGAATCCGTCGGGGAGTCCGGAGACAGTGAACCTCCATTTGGCGGCGGGGACGCCGATTGCAGAGCCCAAGTAGGCGGTGAGGCCCCTCGCGACGGCGGCGTTCGACATTACGTAGTCCATCACCAGGTTCGCTCCGGTTAAAAACGCCACGAATTCACCTGAGAAACCCAAACGCCCAAACCCCAAATCCCAAACCAAAAATATCAAAAATAAGCCAAAAAGGAAAGCATTTAAGTAATTAATTATTAGAAACATATAGAAAGAAAGAACAGAAGAAAATATCAGAAAGTTTACCGAAGGTGACGCGGAGGTAGCTAAAGGCGCCGCCAGCAACGGGCATGTCGACGGCGAACTCAGTGTAGCAGAAGGCGGAGAGAAGAGCGCAGAATCCGGCAATGGCGTAGGAGATGACGATAGCCGGGCCGGCGTAGAGGCGACTGGCACGACCGGTGGTGACAAAGACGCCAGCACCGACCATCCCGCCGAGGCCCAATCCGATGAGGTCGAACCAGCGGAGCGTCTTCTGCATGTGGGGGCCGGAGCGAGCTCGAACGGCGCTCATTTCGTCGTAGGAGGTGGAGACGGAACTGGCCCGGCGAGCGAGGCGGGTGGGTGTGTCAGCCAGGGCTCGGAGGTAGGCCCGGGGACTTGAGAAAGAGGAGGAGGGGCCATGGGGGACTGGGGCACTAATCTCCATTGAGATTTGATGTGGGTTATCTTTCCTTTGGATTTTGAGTGAGGATCGAGTTTCCTTTATATAAATAAATGTAAAAGCTTCTGACTGCGGACGGTGATTTTGGATAAAAGACAAGGCAGAGGAGGAAGGCCAAAAGGTTAGGTACTTACTGGAATCAGTATGGGTCATAGGGGAGATGTGAAATGGGAATAAGAATCGTCATCGGATTCTCTTCGGGAAGATTTCGAGGATCTGCCTATTTTATTTGTCAATCATATATCGTATTTTTAGAAATTATTTTAAATTTTATTATTTAAAATTAAATATAAATAGTATTTAAAAAAATTAAACGTACGATATACGATTAATAGATACGATTTACGAATTTTTGAAACTCTCACAAAAGGAGCTGGAGAGAATTCAGATTCTTGAAATAAATGGAAGGGCATTTATGCCAACACATCCCTCGTGAATACAATTTGTTATGTATTGGTTCAAATTCTGGCATCCATCTATACAAAGGTAGGTCAGTTAAAAATCCATATGTTCGACCAAAAAAGTTAAAAATTCGTACGTTCGACCAAAAAAGTTAAAAATTCATACTAATTAACAAATATATTTTGAACCTAATCAATCAATTATTTTCGTTAATTAGCATATGACAGTAAGAAAGGCCAAACTTCTTATATTTTGGAGTACACTCTTTATTAATTAGTTTTATAGTGAACCTCAACTTTTTTCATAAAATCAAATTAAGTTGTTTCATATGTAAAGCACACAGTCACATATGCTCCACATCATCTTGTTTATGTTATATATGTATTAGGCTTGAAAATTTGTTATACACATAAAAGAGTGTGTTGAGAATGAATTTTACATTATTAGTCCTTTCAAAAACTACTTCAAGCAAGAATCAATTATGACCAATGATTAGTATTTTTTTTTTGCCCATTTTCTACCGAAATTAATATAAATCTCCATCACAACTTACATGAGAATCAACAACCTACTCACATAAAAATCTACATTCATAAATAGTATGAAATTTGGTACTAAGCAGAATATCCTGCAAATAAAAATTAATTTTAAACAATAGACTAGTTAAATGAATTAGTCAACTAGTCACAAGTTAGTTAGCGATATAAAGTGCAGTTGTAAGAACGAAACATAACTGACTAATACGTTCAACTAATTAGAGTCTGCCCATATTAGTTTCACAACAGTAATTCCTAAGCTTGAACATATTTACATATCGGTTCATTATGAAAACAGCAATAACAAAGCAATTATGAATTAAAGTATGCTGGATTGACTAGTCAAGCTCACCAGTCAATTAAGTACAGATTCGTCAGTTAATCAAACGTAAATCTACGAATCAAACTTAGTTCACTATGAGTTGTCTTAGTCAACAACAAATCAATTCATTGCTCATAATATACAGTGTAAACTTAGTCTCTAACTGTTTGGGCCCAAAATAATATTGTTGGGCCGAGTGTAGTTTTGTGCTTGGCCCAAAGCTGTGTCAAAAATACCATGGGCTGCCTGATGATTCCGGGCCATTTAGCAGGGGTGGTCGAGTCCTATCACAAGAATGAGTAGTTCAGATAAGCAAAGAGGGTCGAGGAAGTCGTGGTGCAATTAGGATCCTCGACCAACAATGAATAAAGCCCCAAAAGGGGGTGAGTTCAAAGTCCTAATAGGAGTAGGGTTGTTTGAAGCAAAGTTGAAACAAAACAAGGACTCCCAATCCAGATAGGAGTTTAATTCGATCTCAAGGAGTTGGTGCTATAAATACAAGAAATCATGCAACAATTGAGGATTTTTTATTTTCTTTTTTCCGCTGACACATCTTCAGTTTGGATAAACAGCACTGTGGAGGCAACCGGCGAACACCTTCAGTTTGGATAAACAGCACTGTTGCAGTAGAATCAACCGATCGAGGAGCACCTTCAGTTTGGATAAACAGCACTGCATCGAGGCCGACTGGTTACCTATCCAAGTCTCGGCCGAGAAGGGTTTTCGAATCCTTGTTGGTGGAGGTCATCTTATTAGCCTTCTCAGCGAAGTAGGGTGTTACAAGCTCCGATATTTGGCGTATTGGACGCCGAGTGATTTTATGATTGGATACTCGCAAGTGAGTTTCAGAGTTCGGCATTCTGACGGCCGAACCACATTCATCATCAAGACATACATCACATTTGAATACTTATGTCCATACAGTCTGGTGTCGATTTGACGTGCTTATACTCTTACGAATATAATCACGGCGATCGAATCGGGCACCGACGATTTGTGAACTTTGCAGAACTAGCAGCCTTGTCTTCAGGCTCTAGAACCCAAAGACCGAGAGTGTTCCTTTCTCAATTGCAGTCGCAAGATAGAGAAGTCAGCAAAGCGCCCAACATAACATTAAAAAATTTTACTCCTCGGCCGACGAGTTAGCACGCCCTGTATTCAACCAAATGATGTAGTTAGCTTATTAGTTACTCGGCCTGCGCGCCACGTAGGTTTTGTAATTTTTAGGATCAACATTTTGGCACGCCCAGTGGGACATTGTGCTAGACCTTCAGAGTTCATGACCATTGAGACACGGTCCGTAAAGAAGAAAACAATCATGGGAAAGTCAACAATTGACTTACCAGTGCAAGGTCTTGGGCAAGATTTGCCTCAGGCGAAAAATTCGATTGTTGTTACGCCGCCCGAGGCTACAAGTGTGACACGCCGAGATAATGAAATCTGTCTCGACGGACAGCCTCTCAACCCAGAAGTTCCCAACAAAACGGCAGGCATTTTTGTTGAAGGATTAGTGGAAGATTGCGACGAAGATGGCGGGGAGGGTTCTGATCCGCCAGTTAGGTCATTTCTTCGAAGACGACTCGATAAACAATATCGACAGGTCGAGCAGTCGATTGGCCAAAAAATGAATGATTTGCTAGACGCAATACGAAGCAACAGTGACACACATGCCAGGATGCTTGAACTATTGGTCAGTAAAGCCTTCGAAGATGGCCATATTGGCCAACCTCGGCAGCTTTCTTTTACAAACGTTCCAGTACAAGCCGAGAAGGGGCCCGCTCGGCTACAACCAATTGACTTAGA
This sequence comes from Pyrus communis, assembly GCF_963583255.1. NCBI lineage: Eukaryota > Viridiplantae > Streptophyta > Magnoliopsida > Rosales > Rosaceae > Pyrus > Pyrus communis. The sequence continues at coordinate 22,493,703 of NC_084812.1, forward strand.
GAAAAGAGGCGGATCAGGCAATAGATTTGATGGACTTAACCAAGGAGAAGAAGCAGCGTCCATCAATATGACCGAAGTCTAAAGAATGATCGACTCGGCTCTAAAAAAAGGGCCGAAGTTCCCAAAGTTCATCCACCTGTACCTAGCTTATGTAGAAAGCTTCGAATACCCTAGAAGCTTCAAGATCCTCGATTTCAGTCTGTTCGCCAAAGAATCGTCCTTATCCTCGTTAGAACATGTGGCTCGGTTCACGGCGCAATATGGAGACGTCAATAGTGACTTCCATAAGCTACGGCCTTGGCTCAGTTCACTGCGCATGAACGGTAGGAGAAGTATTCCTTAGTGAAGAACAAGGAAAGTTTATTAAAACTCTGGTTGGAGCATGGTGGCAGGATGTGAAACCAATCATGCGCCTCACCTTGTAGGCGGTGGCGAATATCTTACACATGAGGGCTTCATTGCTATAGTAAAGGATCACTACGATGCGGTAGTGCTTTAGGTGCCTTTCCTGGTCTCTATCTCCTTTGAAAAAAGTGAAATATGGCATGTGGAACTTGCATGAGGGCTCCATCTGCTCGATCTTGTCTGTGAAATGTGACCTACTTATGTAGGCTACATCTTTTCGAAGTGCCTCATCAGTGATTTTGATACACTGGAACCCGCAATCAAACAAATATGAGCCTCTCCACTTCTTACTGAATTTGCCTCTGTTGAGGCAATGAGACTCCTAGCTTCATTTGATTGTGATCTGCCGGTATGCGCTAGCCTTCCCATTGTCCTGTTCGCTTGTGTCATGACTTCGGTGCAAATACTTCATCTTTGGCCTGGGAGAAGGTTGTTCATGGTTGCATTTGACGTAGGCTGCTAGTTGAACTTGAGTTGGATTGGGTGGTTGCTTCTCTTTGTCCGTTGTGCTGCTTACTCGGATGTGGTGTGGATGATGCTCTTCGCGGGCCAAACCGCGAAGGGACACTTTTCTTGGAATTAAGTCTATGATGTTCATCGAAGTAAGGGCCCAACCGTGAATGAATACTTGCCCTGCCTAGTTGGGAGTAAATACTTTTGTGTAAGCTTAAGCGGGAGAAATTGCTCTCGTAAGAGCCCAGACGGAGTGCACACTACCTGAACGTTTGGTTTTTTACTGGTCGAGTGACTACTTGCTAGGACGTGCTGGAAAAAAATGTCGTCGTATGCCATTGTCTTGTTTCGGGACACCTCATCTGAGGTGCGCTGTCTCGATGTACTATAAGAGCTGATTCATGAAAGTCTGCTACGCGAATACGCTTGTTAAATTTGTGACTTATCGAGACAAATGTTGTTCACTATTCGGGGTGGAAGAGCTTGGATGGTAGGCATCTATATGAGTAGTGGAAATGTAATGGATTTCGGGTCCAAAATTCAAGCTGAGACTAGTAAATCTACAAAAAAAACGAAGCAAAAATAATCCCAGTTTAATCACCAATCCGTGAACCTTAAGTAGGGTCTGTTATACCGGTCTGGGATCCATCAAATAGGTTGCGGGATCGGGTTAGGCGCTTGAAAGCTTGCCAAACTATGTGCACGCTAGGCCCGAGTTGTGTCTGGCCTGGCTACCCATCTTGGGCTTGTGCTGTTAGGGCAGCGACGCTCTTAGGCCTTGCTTATGGTTTGGACCTATGTGGATTGGGCAAGTGATTTTCATTACTGCCTTAGGCTTGTAGCTACCTAGGCCTGCTGAACTGATGCCCTTGCTTTGTGGGTTTGATGCTTTGTAGTTTCTTCACCGTGGCTCGAGGGTGCACTATAAACCACTGCAGTACTGTGGCATGGTAACAGTGGCGCCCCATGGTGGTAGAGTTGCTCATTTTGTCGTGGTGATCCTCGAGGAGCGACGACATGGGGCTATGTCGCGATCTCCATCTTCCGGTCTAAATCCTTAAACATAGAATGTTTCATTTGTCGTGGTTTCATAATTTCCCATCATCGTGTTTCTTCACCAGGGCTATTCAAAGAATTTAAATAAAAATTCTAAGAATAGGAACGTGTAGGAAAATCTACATATAAACAAAAATTTTGAAACGTTGAATGCGAAAGACTTTCTCAAGTGTTTGAATCAAACTTTCAATGAAAGCACAAACTTGTGGCAGAAAATGTCCGTCGTCTTCAGTCTTGACAAAATTGTATTTACAAAACAATCAAATTTTTTTTATCAAAGTCCAAAACCTCACGCACCCACGAGGAGTGAGGGAAGGGGAATATGATTTGGCTAATGGATATCCGATGCCTAAGTCAGAAACTCTGAATAGAGTGAGTATTTAGGTTTTTTGGTATAGCGAAAAACTTATCAAAATTTGGAGGTGATGAGGGTATTTATAGGATGTAGTGGCCGACCATGGTGTAGGGTTCTGCCCTACACATGGTAGCCTTTTATTGGCCAAGTTATGTCATTCGTAGGATGCACAAGGAAAAGATATTTCCAAGATATTAATTAGGAGATAATATCTTAGAATAATGGTGATAATATCCCTAATTGATTGTGGTAGGGATTCCTTACTTGATAAATCATATCTTTAATGCCTTTGACTTTTTTATGCCACGAGTAGGGGAGTTTTAAGCAGTCATAGTCCGCTGCTTGAACTTGTAGGGATGATGAGCTGCGAGTGGGAATATAAATATGCAATGCCCATTTAGTGAGGGCAATCTTATCTTTCATGAGTAAAAGTCCACGTGTCACCTTCTGGATTTTTGGGATTATATTTGGCTTCACAATGGTGTTGAAAATATTAATCCCACATTGGGTAAAGAATGGACCTTGCATGTGCTTATAAGTAATTAGGCATTCCTCATATTTCTAATAAATTTTATGATGGAACCTCAACTTTCTTCATAGTATCAAAGCAGGTTGTCTCATGTGTGAACCACAACAACCACACATACTCCACGTCACCCAATTTATGTTGTCCACATATTAAACTTGAGAACTTGCCACACGTGAGAGTAATGGTGGAGTCAGAAAAATCTACTAAGGATGGTCAACTTAAATTAACAAAAATGAAGACAAAACAAAATAAAATCATCTAATAGCACAAAATCCTTAGGTTTGCCAAGTTGATTTCCTATTCATGGATTGAGGTGCTATGTCTTCATGCACGGTAGTAAATTTCACTAATATAAAATTTTATTTCAACAACTAACCACAACTACTACCACATTTAGCATTCATATTACCATTTTTTTAAATATCTTCTAGGCCCTAGAAACATACAAGTCAACAAATCAAAATTTTCATATTTGTGAAATTTATGTCAGCTTTTATTTCAATAAAGGTCCAATCGGTGAGAATGACCATGCCTTGAGAATAATACATACAAAATCAAATTCGAACATGTACAAATATGCAAATAACTTGAGAAGGGTCAATTGACTATACTAAGAGCATCCTTAAAGGAGATGTTAAAAATAGTATGTCAAAATTATGTTTGATGGATGATCTGGCAAATTGAATACAAGTGCTAAATCCTTTTCTTTTCCAATAGATGTGTCAAATATTCATATTATTATTTTATTGTGTCCAGAGATATATTAACTATTAAAAATAATCAAAATTAATTTTTGTTTTTATTCTATTGGTTGTTAATGGGACCTATGAATTAAAAAATAAAATTAAAAAGATTTGACTCATTCTAAAATTCGGTACTAGGCGGAATATCCTGTAAATAAAAATTAACTTTGCACAGTAAACTAGTTACAAGTTAGTCAGTGATATAAAGTGCAGTTGTAAGAACAAAACATAATTGACCAATACGTTTAACTAATCAGAGTCTGCCCAGATTAGTTTCAGAACAATAATTCCTAAGCTTGAACACGTTTACATATCAATTCATTATGCAAATAGTAATAACAAAGCAATTATGAATTAATGACACACCCCGATCGAGATCAGGGCATGCTGGCTGTCACGTGGAAGTGACGTAACCATGTGTACAGTGCGGAAGCTAGTAAAATAATAATAAACATAGTACGAATATTAAAATTAAGCTTAACACAAAGTACGAACATACAAGTGCAAGCGTAAGTGTGAAAACAAAGTTCAGAGCACGAAGACCTAATGCAGTCCGGAAGAAATGACACTACAAAAACGTACTCGAATGTGGTCCTACACTGGTAATAGTCTGTCAGATATGCTGGGGAAATCCTCAGAGAAGCCACCAAAAGTGCTAGCCAACTAGAACCTGGAGGGGCGCAAAACAAAAGCGTGAGTGGGCAAAAACAAAGCTTTTCAAAAACCATTTCATAAATAAGTTCTAACCCCTCGCCGTAAAACCTGTATACTTCTTAGAAAATAAAATATACATATATATATAAGTCATGCTCAGAAATATGCCATGCCAAATGCCTCGAAGTAAAATGCAAGTGCTCAGGTAATGCCAAATCAATGCCATGTAATCTGTCAGCCGGAAGTCACCTAACGTGACCTGTACGGCTGAATTTAGAGCTCAAATCTCCATCTCACTAACTATACCTGCACACGAGTCGGAACCACCTAAAGTGGTCTGTACGACAAGACTGGGTGTAATATAAGTACGCTCAAGTGCTACAATCACGTGAAGGCTGGGCGAATAATCGCGGGTCACCTACTAGTCGGAACCACCTAAAGTGGTATGTACGACAGGACTATGCACCTAACTTGGATCCAAGATGAGCGTGTGGTGCGGGAGGTGAACATCACGTGAAGGACTGTGCCCAACTCTGGGCGGGAGCACTAACACCGGGGGTGCAGGTTATGAGCTCTATATGCATCTCAAATCACTACTGAACATAAACATAAATCATACTTACCCGACACTTACCTGTGCGTCCACAGCACCAATACACATATATATATGACTAATAATGCGTACATAAATGGCAAACAATAAACATGGCATATAAACGAATAAACGTTTCAAATCAATTTCTGGGAAAAACATGAGTATATAGGTATATACGGAAAACCAAAAGCCCGCTCACTGGTATGTAGAAGGGTCGTAACCCCCTTGTCTCGAGTGATCGCGCTCGTCCTCGGGATAGGTCTCACCTATATGCGAAACAACTACAAAAACGTTAATTTTAAAGCACATAACCAACCTTATGAAATAACTTTTCATACAATGCTCAAATGGGGTGTATGAATACACCAACGTGATCTACTTAACCTCAGGAACATCCCCATATTTTTAGAAAAATTTTCCACCGTCGCACGCGCCCCCACGCATCGGCCACGCGCAGGCACGTGTCTGGCACACTGACGGCGTCAGTTAACACCGTCAGGAATATTCCGTTAACTTTAACGGATACCGTTAACGCCGTTAGGAATATTCCGTCGTCTTTTCCGGCGAGGCTTCGGCGCCGTCGCCGGCGCCGAAAAATCGTGAAAATTTCTAAACTTTGTAACTTCTTCGTTTTTCAACCAAATTTCACAAAATTGGTACCAAAATGAAGCTTACAACGAGAGGAACAAATCCATACCACTTTCAAGCACTAAAATCCACGGAATCTCACCAGGAAAACACCATCAACTTCGGCCAACCTTGAATCTCACGATCCCGATGTCCAAAACCTTCAAACGAACCACCCCGAGCCTCCTAAGGACCTCACCAAGCTTCCTACGAGCTTGAAATTCCCAAAAAACACAAGAATTAACGTGTGCATGAACAGTGACAAAATCGGGGTCTTCCGAGTTTAACATGAAAACGAAGGTATCCTTACCTGAAATGGGTATGGTTGAACTTCTACGGACCTCAAGAGCATGAATATGTACTTTGTTTCCTCGATCTGTGAAGATTTGGAGGGTTTTGGGGTATGTCCGTACAAAGGGAATATGAAATGGGGGAGAGAGGGAACTCGGGACAAGGGTGCAGGGCAGGGAAAGGGTGAGGGAAGTGTGGGGGAGTGTGTGTGTGGTCCACAACCTGCCAACAAAAAATCCACAACAACCACACAACGAAAAATCACACTAGGGGCAAAATCGTCATTTCACCCTTACAGTTTGAAAATTCCGAAACGGGCTGTCACAATTAAAGTATGCGAGATTGACTAGTTAAGCTCACCAGTCAACAAATACAGATTCGTCAGTTAATCAAACGCAAATCTATAAACCAAATTTAGATCATTACGAGCTATCTTAGTCAACAATAAATCAGTTCATTGCTTATAATATGCAGCGTAAGCTTAGTCTCTAACACATATCAAATAACAATTTATAGGATGCATGAAACATATGTAAGTAAATAAGATATGTGGAAAAGCTTAAGAGACAAGCAACCCAAGATGTTTTTGGCCGAAAAAACCCGCCTTTGGGTAAAAAAAACCGAGTACTCTCCACTAAGTCCAATCCACTAGTGAAATCAAGATTCTTACAAAGTAACCACACAAGCTCAATTCCTAGATCCTAATCCACGGAGCAGTTTGTACCTTTGTGCAACCTTGCCTTTCACAAGATGGATTCTTTCAGTCTTCATGAAGTGGCAGCTCATCCTAAGCTCTTCACCTTGCAGCACCGAAATCCAATCAACTTATGCAAATGATGTTATGATGAAGTTGATGCAAATCTGGATTTGATTGTCTAGTCAATTTCACCAGTCAAACACTTGAAATATGAAACTAACACAAATCTAAAAAGATGTTAGTTTAAAGATTTGATACTTGAAAAACTTGACCATGAAATTAAAATAAAACCACGAAGAAAATGCTACCCTAATATGCAATGATTGGGTGTTTAATGCATGAACATGACTTTGTGGCTAGGGTTTCAATGAAGAACACAAAAGGTAGCTCAAAGCTAAAATCAACTATTTTATGAAAATGTAATACTCGTAGCCAAAACAAATGAGCATATAAAACAAATTTAAGCAAGCAATTTCAAAATTAGATTTTGAAATATTCGATGAAGAACATTACCTATAAAATATGTTTGATGCTCTTAGGAGGTCTGAGATGGAGATGAAAATAAAGCTCTCTAGAAAACTTTTCGAATCTCAACCCCAAAAACCAAATGAACCCTAGCTTGATCTTTATAAAGAATGCTTGGTGTACAGACAGAACAGGGGACCAGAAAAGCCACGTGTCATGTGCAAAATCAATCTGGAAAGATCTACGGCTGAAAACCCATTTTTGCGAAAAAGTTGTCAAACGGCCTATGTGGGTTGTCTTAAAGTGTGTCCCTAGCTTGCGTGAAAGTAGCGAGAAGTTTTGACGAGACAGAACCACCATATAGAATGAATTGGAAATAGTTGCATGAAATGCATATGTATGAACAAACCTTTGATGAGAGAAATTAAGCTCTTGAAGTGATATTTCCAGCAACATGATCCCAGAGAATCAATTAAACCCTAAATCTAACTAAAGCATGCACGGTACAATTTACAACATTTGACAAGGGAAACCAAACAATAAAACTAGACTTCACACCTTCTTTGTTTGCTGTAAAAAAAGACAGCTAGAAAGTAAAGAGTCAAATGACTCAGCTGCCACATCATATTTGACATATCAATTGGAGAACACTTGAATGTCTTTAATTCTATTTGGCATATTTGACATCTCCTTTGGAGATGGTCGAAGCCTTCATTGGCTCTGCCCTTGCGTGAGGAGGTATTGAAAATTTTAATTCAATGTCGGGAAAAGAAATGACTTTGCATGTCCTTATACATAATTGAGCTACTCCTTATATTGCTAATCAATTTTATAAAGGAACCTTTTTTCATAGGTGTACCAAGCTCAATTCACAAAGTTTCATGGAGATGTTGAAAAACTTTCATGGCCGATGGGGATTTTGAATCACAAGTGTTATGAACTTTTTCATGTGATTTGGCATCACATTCGAAGAGATATTTCACAAATTGAAAGTTTGGGATTTGGGTTGGGCGATGGATATTTGAATCAGTGGAGTCGTCGTGACGAAGAGTGGTGAGCTAAAAGCTAGAGTAAAAAGGTTGAGGGAAGGCAACAAGTGCGTCGTTCAAATTGTTTATGGTTGTGTGATCTAAAATAAGGGCAAATTAGGAACCTTAGTGATAATATTTTTTAATAAGCAAATTAATTTTACAAAATGGATGTCAATAAAGGCATTCTTAAAAAATGAGTAATTTAGGTAGACTAGGGTCTACTTGGTATCGTATTAAAAAAATTTCAGAATTTTTCAAAACATTTCTTAAAAACATCTTTTAAGAACGGTTTTCTTTAAGATTTAAAAACTTATTTGGTATGAGACTCAAAATTGTTTTTAAATTTTAATAATTTAAGAGAAAAGAAAAAAAAAAACCAATAGCAGCTCCTCGTGAATTCGAATATTACTATTAAATTTAACTGGATAGACAAATAAATTCATAGAGAGAGTCGGAGTAGAGAGAGATTCAGAAGGAAGGGGGAGTAGAGGATAGAGAAAGAAATGAGAGGAGAGAAAAAAATAGGATAGAGATAAAGTGTGACAACCCGTCCTAAATTTTACATTTTTATTTATTTTAGAAGCGTGAATTTACGAAAATGCCCTAGAGATAAGGACTTTGACTTCCGTTGATCACCGGTTAGAGTAACGTATGACTTATTCTTTTAGCATATCCTCGTAGTACTTGCCACTACGAACGCATAGGCGAAAGCCGTTTGCGAGTCCGAATTATAACGGTATAATTACGGACATTTGAAGTTGGTTATTTAAAGGTAGTTAAATTATTTGAACTCCCACCTTGTGGGAAGGCTAACTAATTAGCCTTAAGTAAAGAGAAAAAAGGACCAATCACATTGGGTTTTTCCACTCGCGACCACTCATTTTCCAAGGCCGATTCCGGCCAACTCCGGTGCAGTTTTTCGATGCCACCACCACCATCTTGAAACTCTCATTCCCCTCTACAAAACCCACCCAAGAACCACCTTGATTAACCACGGTATGTGGCGGTTTGAGGCCACGAAAGTTGACGGTTCTCACGATGCTCCGCCCACCCTATTTGATTTTTCGGCAAATCGGCAAAGCGATGGCCGATGCCACCACCTGGGCTTTGTAGCCCATCCTCCCAGGAGCAAAACCCAACCAACCTTAACCCCGTTGGACCACCGTAGACGACGAATCGACACCGGGAAACTTTAGGCACCAGCCAACTTCGTGGGCAAAATTGACAATTTTTCGTCCACTTTTGGACTTTGTGGCAGGCATGAAAGTTGTTCCTCTCTTTGAGATCTTCATTCTTGTAAATTTTGGTAATTTTTGGAAATAGTTGGATTTTCCGGCGAGTCAGGGCGGTCGATCGCAACCTACGGCGGCGCGTGGCCAGTGGGCCGCCAATACTTTTTTTTAGGCTATGTTAAATGTCTTGAATTTAGTCTTGATATTTGAATGACGTAGGTTGATCGTTGGAACCTAAATTCTCTACGATACGTTAATAGGTATTTATGTGAATCGACGATCCAACCATTGGATCGTCACCAAACTTTGTTACATTGTAGTACATAATATTTGAAGAATGTAGGAACTTACAGATTGGGAATCTGACGTACAGATCTTTCTGAATTGGATTTGTAAGTTCATAAAATAAAACGTTAACCGTTAATCAGTTTTGGGAATTGGCGAGGATGCAACCGTTGGATCGTAATAAAATCTTAGTCTGTTATTCTAGAAGCATAATGTGGATCTTTGGAAGTTATGGATTGGAAATCTGATATGCAGATCTTCCGAATCGAGTTATACAGGGTTGTAGACCCTACCGTCGATCAAAGATCGACGGTTGATTTTTGGTCAATGGGTCTCAAATTATTCTTGAAGGTCCTTGAGGATATGTTTTATGTAAATTATGTATTCTATCGGTAAGAACTTTGAGATGTGATTTGATAATTGGTCACAGGCGACGATAGATCGTGATGTCTCAAAGTGCGTGCAAGATAATCATAGCGTGGACTCCAGGTGAGTGGGTTTTTTTCTTTCATAGGCATATAATTGATAGTTCCACAAACACTTCTAAAGTGATATATACTTGTTACCTACAATTAATCATTGCGAACTACAAATGACTTGATCTCTGTTTAGGGTACGTAGGCAGTCTAACAAGACGTTAGATGCAGTCATATAATAAATGAGATTAAATAATTGAGACAATAGCCTTGTTTAGTGAATTGAGCAATGTGAGGGACATTGGTGGGAAGCGTGAGATTTAGCTTTATGATTTGGTGATTAAATGTTGATCATAAATCAATGCGTGAAGAATCAAGAAATTGAAGTAAGGAAAGGTAAGTGATGATAGTTAATTTAACTAGTGTCTAATCACTGATGATTACTCTCAAAAGTAAATTGTTTGGGAGTAGGGTGTTATTGATTGTACATGTTACGTTGTATTATATATTTTGAGAATATCATGAAATGTTTGGGTTTAGATTGCATCATGGCATATTCATATGGATATTACCTGAACCTAACTATTGTGAATGCTTTGAAGTGCTAAACGACGCCGCAGAAGCCCAGGTAAGCTTCAGGTAAGTACATGTTGATGATAGTGATGGTAGTGAATATGATTGTTTTGAGATATATTATAGCTCATAAACCTGCACCCCAGTGTTAGTGCTCCCACCCATGGCCAGGGCACAGTTCTTCACGTGATGTTCACCTCCCACACCTTACGCTCACCTTGGATCCAAGGTAGATGCACAGTCCTGTCGTACAAACCATTTTAGGTGGTTCCGACTCGTAGATGATCCACGATTATTCGCACAGTCTTTATGTGATCATAGCACTTAAGCGTATTTATTTACACCCAGTCTTGTCATACAAAGCACTTTAGGTGGTTCCGACTCATGTGCAGGTATACTTATTGAGCTATTGGCTAGCATGTTATTGAGTTATTGGCTAGCATGATTGATGAGACATGTGATGAGATATGGATAAGTCGTACAGGTCACTAGAGGTGACTCCGACTTATGTGCTAGCATTGATTGATGAGATATGAGTGCAGTCATACATGTCACATTAGGTGACTCCGACTTATATGCTAACATTGATTGATGAGATATGGATAAGTCGTACAGGTCATTAGAGGTAACTCTGACTTATGTGCTAGCATTGATTGATGAGATATGGGTGTAGTCGTACAGGTCACATTAGATGACTCCGACTGATATATCATTTTGTATCGATTAAGTTCATTTGGTCTACTTATTAATGCATGGTGGAGTTAATGGACATGGCAAACCGTGGTTTTGGCCCTTTTTTAGTATGGTTTGGATATATGTATATATGTTGTATTATCTTATGGAAAACGATACGGGTTTTACATTGAGGGGCATTACTTTTAGAGAGGTAATAATTTTGGGAAGCTTGGTTTTATTGCTCACTCACAATCTCTGTTTGGTGCCCTCCAGGTTTTAGCTACTGAGTTTGTATCGACAAGGATATGTAGGCGAATCTTAGTATTGATGGATACTTCTGAGGGTATGATTCTTACCCACACTTCTGTACCTTACTTATGCTCTGACGTCGTGTGTGAAATGGGTTCGCTCCCTTTCACAATACACTCTGGTATTTAAAATTTTTTTAGTTCAAATTATTCACATTTTTCTACACTCTATCACATTTTATGGTTTCGTCACCTTTCAAGTGTCGGCCAGCACAGCTCGATTCGGGGTCCAAGTGGATTTTTTGGGTCGGGGGTGTGTCATAGAGAGCTTGCAAACAAAGTTTGAGAGTGAGAGGAGAAAATAGAGAAAGTAGTGCGTTTGGAGTTTAAAATTTTTAAAAACTCATTTTTTGTGTTTTCCATAAGTAGGCTAATTTTTAAGTTCATTTGAGTGGAGTTTATGAAAACAGTCCAACCAAAATAAGGCGTAAAAGTTAAAAAGTATTTTTGTGTTCATAAAATTGGATTCAAGTAGAATACCAAACATTCATTTAATACTTTAAACTAAATTTATAAACTATATGATATGTCACTAATAGAAAATAAACAATTTAACCAACATTTAATTAATAATTCAATCACCAGCATTTATATTATATCATTTATAAAATTTTAGTCAAGCGTGTTGTTTTACGCATACTATAAAATATGATAATAATAATTGAATCATTATACACAGTGCCATATCATACCGTCTCTTCACCTTTTGGTTGTCCTTCATGATATGTAGCTCACCACATGATCCCTACATTGGCCATTTTGCCCTAATTTACCCCTGTGCCATACATTTATCTATCGGATAATAGTTCCTTATCTATCGGATAATAGTTCTGATCCTCCATGAACATCTCAAACGATTGCACATGCACATGGAATGTATATATACACACTTGAATGTCCATTGGAGAACACTTGAATGTCTTTTAATTCTATTTGCAATATTTGACATCTCCTTTGGAGATGGTCTAAACCTTCATTGGCTCTACCCTTGCGTGAAGAGGTATTGAAAATATTAATTCAAAGTCGAGGAAAGAAATGACTTTGCATGTCCTTATACATAATTGAGCTACTCCTTATATTGCTAATCGATTTTATAATGGAACCTCAATTTTCTTCGTGGGTGTATTGAGCTCAATTCACAAAGTTTCATGGAGATGTTGAAAAACTTTAATGGCCGATGGGGATTTTGAATCACAAGTGTTATGAACTTTTTCATATGATTTGGCTTCACATTCGAAGAGAAATTTCACAAGTTGAAAGTGAAGGAAGATTTGTGAAAAACAAGTTCATTTGAGCAACATCAACAACATGCAATTAACAATTAAAAGGCGGAATCATGTTTATATGCACTCAAAAACAAAACTTAACCCATGAACTTCAAAGCCTAGTAGATAGGTGAACCAAGACTCAACTCAAAACAAAGTGAGTTGAGAAATCAATACCTTTGTAGATTCCTCTTTGCATAAGCAAAGGCTAATCTCCCAAAGAGAGGGCCTTCATTCCTTGCATCTTAGATCCATGGATTTGGATGGATGAAAAGGTTTCTCCAAGTTCCCAAAATTGAAAACCTCTAAGTCTCCACACCAAGGCATATTGTAGAATAAATGAGTGACCTTGGAGGAGTTTGATTGCTAGATGATCCCTCCAAGGTGGCTGAAATTTTAGAGAGAAAAGAGAGCTTGTGTTCTCATCCTTTCCCCCAAAAATTACCCTTAATGAATTTTGGCTATAAAGTCATACTTATTCCTTAATTCATTTGAGTGGCAAACTTGTAAATAAGTCCAAAACCACTCCTTCTTTAACATGGGATTTATTGGGCTATTTGGGCCTTTGTGAATCATTATTCATTAAGTTGTCACACAACTTAAGTCAATGGACTTGACGTTCGAAGCCCATTGGGCCTTAAGGTCCAAAACTATCCCGAGGTCTTTTAACGAACTTATTCGTTTGATTAATAATCATATTAATTAATCCTTGCCATAAATAATTAAACCATTTAATTATTCTTACTCATCTCCGTTGAATCTTCAATCTCTACCTTACACGGTGTACGATCCATTAGGTTCCTTTTAGCGAGGTAGTGGGCGATTCAAACTCTTTCAAATCGATTGTGAATTGAAACTTACTTTCAATTCTCTCGTTAGTGATAATACACTTTTAGGGCTTCCACAAACCATGGTTGACGCCTAGCAGCATGTCATGGTTACCCAAGCTAATCAGAAGAGGTGGAGAACCTATTCAGTTTTAGGATTACAAATGCAATACGGTCTTTCTCTAATACAATACTCTTGACCACATTGTTTGGTTTGATAGTTTATTCATGTCTACTATCCAATGTGAGTCTTGTGCTTATAGGATTACCTTGAATGTGATTTGGAACACATTCCTAAATCTCATTCATACTTTGGCCAAAGATTCTTAATCATATCATAGAGTATTCTCCCTCAAACAGTTTGAAGGTTAGAGATCCCTTGTTGTGCATTCACTTGCCTCCATGGCTAAGTGGCTTAACCCCAACGATGCCGTGGACACCCTCCTGATGGAGTGACTTTGACATAATCAAAGATTAAGGACCTAACCACAAGACAACTGTGATGCCTCAGGTCAAAAGACTAATTTGCATTATCCCAACCATGAGTTCTCATGTGACATGAATATGAGAACTCTTCGTTGATCGTGTTCAGTGAACTCATTCTCTATTGAGCACCTACGTACTTGTCTTGATGTCACACACACCAATGACTCGAGACTAGTCACTCTCCCTGAGAGAAGACATAGCACGTACTGATCTTAACGGACTGTCAATGCCCAATTGACAATCCTGTGATCAGGAACGTTTAGGATGTGTCAACGAAAGAATGGTCTCATGAATCTAACTTCTTTAGATCGCATTCTTCCAATCACATATTCCTTGGACTTATCGTTTAAGCATATAACATTTATATGAGACGGCTCAAACAATAATCTTTGCCCTTTACATTTAAACTACATTAGTTTAACTTTGTGAAATGTCCGTAAAGTATCATCATATGATTGGTTTTAGGGCACATTTCCAACAGAAAGCTTGGGATTTGGGTTGGGCGATGGATATTTGAATCAGTGGAGTCGTCGCTGGCGAGGAATGGTGAGCTAGAAGCTAGAGTAAATGGGTTGAGGAAAGACAGTGAGTGCGCTGGTTAAAATTATTCTTGGTTGTGTGCTCTAAAATAAGGGCAAATTAGAATCCTTAGTGATATTATTTTTTTAATAAGCAAATTAAGTTTACAAAATGAATGTCAACAAAGGCATCCTTAAAAAATGAGTAATTTAGGTAGATTAGGGTTTGCTTGGTATCGTATTAAAAAAAATTTAGAAATTTTCAAGACATTTCTTAAAAACATCTTTTAAGAACGGTTTTCTTTAAGATTTAAAAACTTATTTGGTATAAGACTCAAAGTTGTTTTTAAATTTTAATAATTTAAGAGAAAAGAAAAAAAAAACCCAACATAAGCTCCTTGTAAATTCGAATATTACTATTAAATTTAATTGGACAGACAAAGAAATTCAAAGAGAGATAAAAAAGAGAGAGGAGAAAAAAAGCAAAGAGATGAGAGAACCATAAGGTAGAGATTCAGAAGGAAGGGAGAGTGGAGGAGAGAGAGAGAAATGAGGGGAGAGAAAAATAGGATTGAGATAGAGAGCTTGCAGCCGAAGTTTGAGAGTGAGAGGAGAAAATAAAGAAAGTAGTGGGTCTGGAGTTTAAAATTTTTAAAAACTTATTTTTTGTGTTTTCTATAAGTAGGTTAATTTTTAAGTTAGTTTGAGTAGAGTTTATGAAAACAGTCCAACCAAAATAAGATGTAAAACTTAAAAAATATTTTTGAGTTTATAAAATTGGATTCAAGTAGAGTACTAAAGATACCTTTAATATTTTAGACTAAGTTTGTAAATTATATAACATGTCACTAATAAAAAGTAAACAATTTAATTAACATTTAACTAATAATCTAATTA
Organism: Pyrus communis; assembly: GCF_963583255.1. Taxonomy (NCBI): domain Eukaryota; kingdom Viridiplantae; phylum Streptophyta; class Magnoliopsida; order Rosales; family Rosaceae; genus Pyrus; species Pyrus communis. The sequence goes on from NC_084812.1 coordinate 22,509,086, forward strand.
CCAACCTCTATACTATGACCTGATTTGATACTGAGGTGATTCTGAAAAAAGCTGCTATAAAAAAAAGTTGGGAGCTGTTTTTGTGTTTGGTAAACACTCAGCTTCAACCTTTTTTCACAGTTTTGGATGAAAAAAGCCAAAAACAAGAAGCCGTAAAACCCAGCTTTGAAAAACCGGTTTTTTTTCACATCTGTTTTACATAAAAGTTTACCAAACACTCTAATACTGTTTTTTTTTTTTTCAAAAGCACTTTTACAAAGAAGTTTACCAAACACTCTGCTGCTTTATTTCACAGCTGCTTATTCTCACAGCACAAAAGAAGCAGTTTTTTTTCAAAGCACAGCAATATCAAACCAGCCCTATATCATTTATAAAATTTTATCTAAAAAAAGGATCAAACTTTGAAAAATACGTCTCACCTTTCCAAGGAAGGGGGCCCGAGAGGCGATTATTAATTTTCTTTATCGCCACGCGTCAACGTCATAGCTGACTAGTATTGTAGGTAAGAAAACGCAGGATCACAACTTCTAGGTCTTCGTCCTCGCCACGCAACCCTCCCATCTGCATTTACATGTCAAAGTAGCGCCTGCCTTGTCAAACCCTTGGCCAATCCGAAACCCTAGCACCGTCGTAGTAATCACCACGACTCCGTCTCACAATTTTCAAGCGAAGCCATGGAAGCAACTGAAGCCATCAGCAAGCCGATCTGTGAGTGTTGAGGGAAAACCTGATTTTTATTTTTAATTTACAAATTATACTTTTCGTTTTAAAATTCATTTATGTTTTGGTTTGATGCTAATATCTAATCAATTGTTTTTTTTGGGTCAGCCTTGATTGCACCGGGTTTACCGGGTTGTTGATTTGAGGATTGAGGTAACTGTTGCTTTCTTTTGGTTGTTCTGTTGGCGGATCGATGCCCATACTGTTTAGATGATTAAGTATTTTTGATTAGCTGTTGTATTCTGCTTATGTGTTTGAACTGTTTAATTTTTGATTGCAAGTTATCTGAATATCTGTTTGGTAGTTATGCTGGGCTGATGTTTATGTTGATTCGATGTTGAAATTGCTTTGATCTGGTTGAAATTGATCTATATGTGTATGGGCTGATTACAATTCTGGATATTTTTCGAAATTAGATTTCGGAGTTTGTACGTTAATTTTGTGCTGGAGAGATCCTTTCTCTGATTCCAAAGAACAATCACGACAACCACTTTTGTTGATCTTGATTCTTCCCTAGCTGAAACATCGTTGGTTACAGCTCATCTAACCCCCTACTCGTAGAAAGAAAAGAGAAACAAACATATCTGAGGCGTGGGATCATTTCCCTGAAGAAGATCCCCGTATTGACCCCCACAGACCCTAGGGCCAGAGGTAATTCTTTGAGGCAACGTTGCATGCTCTTCTAAGAAGTATGACCTGACCTTAACAATCCATTTAAGAAGCCTGCTGATTGGCATTTTTATGGGTTTTTAATGCATTTCTCTCTCTTTGGTTGTTATAAAGTTTGACTTCGCCAAGTAGCTTTTAACTGTGGAATTTCACCAAGTGCTATGATCTTAAATTTTAATGCCTTTATGCTATCATATTTATAAGTCGCCATGCCATCATGTGTACAATTGGTTTTGTTTTATTTGAAATATTTAGAATTTGTTATCAAATAATTGTTTTTTTTTTTTTTTGATAAAAATTGGGTTGTCAATGAATTGATTGATGCTCCTAGGTTGTATCTCTTTCAGGAAAAGACCAATTCGCTTCAAATGCTTCTTCCTCCCATCACCATTGAATTATAGTTAATGTGATCTCCTGCATCCGGATTTTGAAAGTTCGTCAATTCAAGAATTCTTGTCTACTTAGTTAGCTGAAAATGACCGAAATTCTCTAGTTATATGAAAGTTGTGTAGTGTTGAATGAATTGGTTGCACAATAATGCAAGCTTTGGATTGCAGCCATTTAAGTTTGCTCATCTATTTGTCTGATTTTTCTCTATAACCTTGATTACGTTCGTGTTCTCATATATGATTCATATTTTTCCCCACCCAGGAAGGATTTGAAAAATATCTTCGATGGCTCATCTTCTGAGAATGATGGGAGCTAGAGTTCTATCTTAATTTTGAATTCGAACTTTTGGATTCATACTTGCTGATAGATATCGGTCTAGCAGACGGAAATGGAGACAAAGATCGCAAAGGTATTGGATAGTGGTCCAAGTGTTAAGCTCGATTCAAAGAGAAAGCGGGCAACGCGGTATGCTGCAAATTTTCCTGGAGCTACCCACAGAGTATCTCAGAGGCCGAGCTTGAATAAGCTTGCCAAGCGAAGGAAATTACATGGAAGCAAAAGCAAGCTTATGAGCCCTGGATCTCGACGATCCTTACTTGCATCTTATTCAAATTTTTCAAGAAGCGGTGTGCCACAGCGCCTAATGTTTTATCAGAGTGGTGGATGGACTGATTTTCCTCAAGATCTTGTTGACTTGGTTATGAAAGATCTACAGGTCAAGAAGGAAACTGTGAACATCAAATCACATGGTGAACATTATTTGCTAGATTTTTTGCATATGTTCCGATTGAACTTGAAAACTGGTCTAAAGCAACATATTGCTTGGATTGATGAAGCTGGTAGTTGTTTCTTTCCAGAAATTTACGATGAGGATGACGATGAACCAAATTGGTACTGCTCACCTCAAGGTGGCAAAGATTTGGAACCCTGGGCTGAAGAGCATTGCGGGTCACGTGAAATAAGACTGCACCTGGAAATTGAAATAAATGGTATGGGTCAATCTGGGTTGAATGAATGTAGTGGGGAGTCCAATGGCTTTGTAAAGAAAATTCAGGTTGATCAAATTCCTGCCAGCCATGGTGATGGTGCGGAAGTTGAGAATAGTTGCAACAGGAAACATGGTCTAAAAGTTGATGAGTATTCTGAAGACAATGAAGCAATGACAAAGAATTTAGCTAGAGCAACTGAGATTGAAAAGGAGAAGTTGGATCGGGATACTGTTCATAAGATATTCCTTAAAGGAATGAGCAGCTTTGATGTTGTAGAAGTACTTGATATATACCAGTGCTCAAGTACTCTGATGCAAGCTCGTTTGGAACTTTTTCAGAAGCAGGTAGAAATTACAAAAACGTTTCGCGGTGATGCAAATATACGATATGCTTGGCTTGCTTCTTCTAAAGGAGAGCTTTCAAGTATAATGATGTATGGGCTTGGTCATTCTGGACTAGCCATGAACAAGTCCATATATGGCACTGGTGTTCATCTCACAGAAGCGAGCTTCTCTAACACCTGGTTAGTGTTTGTTTGTTTAATATTTATGTTTTCTGTGTGAGAATTATGTTCATACTGTTCATATGAATGATCAGATGTTTGAAAAGAGTTAGTATTCCTGGGTTGGGTTGCTACTTCCGCCATTGATAAAAATGGTTTCTTGCATGGGGAAAGGATGAAGTAATGGTTTAGGGTTTCCTAAATAACATTGTCGGCACAGTTGACGGATAGTATTAAGGGCTAGACATGATTACTGTGAAGTATGGAGGTGGTATGTTATTGTCCTGCACCTAGTGTCTTGTTAGGCCTAGTTATTCCATATGGCACGTCCTCTGTGACCTGCAGCTGTTTATTACCCGCTAGCTTGGAAAGTGGCTATTTTGAGTGACAATGCTATAGCAGGCATTTATTAATTTGTTTTTGTTCACTACCTTCATTGGTAAAAATGTACTAAGGTAATTGTTGGTTGCTTCTATTTTATTATGGTTATATGTTACTGCTGGCTTCCTTTGCCATGAGAAGGTATTGGTATTGGTTATTAAGGGTATCTTTTCTGATAATTTGACTTATGCTCTTGCAGTTGTTTTACATATGGTTACTTTTTGTTAGTATGCTCATTAGAGGTGGAATAAACTTTTCATTTGTTCACAGTGCAAATTCTTGTGATGTTGACGAAAATGGGATACGACACATGTTATTCTGTCGTGTCATAATGGGAAATATGGAGTTACTTCACCCTGGAAGTACACAATTCCATCCCAGTAGCAAAGACTTTGATAGTGGAGTGGATGGTCTTGAGGATCCAAAACATTATATTGTCTGGAATATGAACATGAATACACACATATATCCAGAATTTGTTGTTAGTTTCAAGATCATATCCAATGCTGAAGGTGATGCTCTAATCCTTAAATCTTCCAGTTTGTTTCAATTATTTTCTTTTGCTAACCTGTAATAAGAACCTATGTGTCCATACTTACTGTATTTTAATAGTTCTATGGCTCTGAAATACACTGTTCAGTAGCTGTTACAATTTGGATGGAAAATGTTTGGAAGTTATTTTAAGCAAATAGGCTTCATCCATTGGCCATAGACATCAATGGTTGGGATGTTTCACCAAATCCAAGAGATGAATGATGAATTACCTCTCCAACTTCTGATTCACTGAGACAGCTGGATGTATCTTCAGAAAATGCTGTATCAGTAACGTGTTTTCATTATTTGGGACTTTTTTTTTTGAGTACTTGAGAACTGGCGCTTGACGTTTTTTACAGGGCATCTGATTGGAACTGAGAATAAACTTGGTGCATCCGGGGTTGCAACATCCTGCCAAGGACCACAGGGCTCGTCTGCAGTTGATACAGTGCGTGCCAAACTTTCATATATTTTTTATGGTTGTTCTTGGCTGTAACATGGGATGCTTGTAACTTTACCTGATTACTTGCTTTATTACTAAATCTTACATCTATTCCTCATAGTAGAATGCTTGACGTGAGTTACATGTTCATCCAATCCAAGTGGCTGCCTCCTGAAAATTTTATTTTGATGAGCTTAGTTTGACATATAAGTCCTCATCCATATTGAGGCTTAGATCTTATTTTCGAGCTGTTTGATTTATTGAACTGAAGTCCCGGAGAAGTTTGGTAGGCTTTCTATGTCTTGCACCGAGTAAAATTCCCCTTCAGTGGAGAGTACAGCTTGCATTATTTTGGGACTTAGTGTCACATTTTTACTTCGAGAATATTTTGTATTGCAACAGAAGTTTTCTTGCTATTTTTTTGCCTTTCCTTTATTGACTGTGGAGTACTAGTAGACCATGGTGATCAGCGATTAGCATTTTTTTTTTTTTTTTTTTATTCCTAATAGGGGAGCGAGACTCAGCCACTTTCTGATTCTGGGAAATCTCATGGAAACAATATTCAAATGGTTTCAAAGCCTGGGGGATTTCAGGGGGAAAGCACTACTACTGGTTCTGCTCCTCAAAGAGCCCCTAAATCGCCTTGGATGCCTTTCCCCATGTTATTTTCTGCTATTGAAAATAAAGTTCCTCCTGAAGTTATGAAACAAGTTAATGTTCATTATGACTTATTCAGGGTATGATTAATATTGTTATTTTCCCTTCTCCCTTTTTTTGTTTGAACTTTTTAGCCTCGAAATATCTAGACACTTCTGTGTCTGACTATGATAATATCTTTTCAGGTAAAAAAGATAACTCGTGATGAATTTGTGAAGAAGTTGAGGTTGGTTGTTGGAGATACTTTGTTGAGGTCTACGATTACAGAACTTCAATGTAAGGTACAATTTTACTTTTTTTGGAGTAATTGGGTCACATTGACCTTCATCAGTTTCAACATGGATTTATTTAGTACATTAAAAGGATGAAATTAACTTACTAAAGAACGATAATGCAATCGAATAATTTAGCTTGTAGTTTGTTCTTTAGCCATTCTATTCTTTATCCAAAATTGTGGGTTGGAAACAAGTCTATATACAGTTTTACAGGTGTTCCTTTTGTATTAAATTGTATTATAAAATATGATTATGAAAATACATGATATTGAATACATATCATATACAAACTTAACTTGTATGATTATTGAACTATATTTTGACTTTTTAATTTTAAATGAAGCATAGATTACCAATCGAGATTCGGTACAAACTTAGGCTCTGGACATTGTTATGCACATTTTATATTAGTTTGTTATAAGGACATGGTATTGAGCACAGAGCTCAGGTGCAAAGGGTGAATTGTCACGTCCCGGATCCGAAGTTGGTGAATGAATAACCCGCGACCGGTGCGTGAGTAAAAAAATTTTAAAAATAAAAACAAAGACAAAACTTCTCTTATTCAAAAAAAATCCGAAAAACCTTACAAGGTGTACAAAATAATAACAAAAAAACTCTTAAATTCCTTGTCTAACACAACCTCAGCATGTCTAGCACCTTGTCTTGCCAAATAACTCATCTGTAAATATAAAAGGGTGACGGGTGAGCAACAACCACCGTTGCCGAGTGAGTAGGATATGTAATATGCAGTCAAGCGTGCTGTTTTACCCACACTAAAATATATGATAATAATTATACATAGTGCCATATCATACCGTCCCTTCACATTTTGGTTATCCTTCATGATATGTAGCTCACCACATGACCCCTACATTGGCCATTTGCCCTAATTTACCCGGGTGCCATACATTTATCTATCGAATAACCAAACAATACAGTTCTCATGCTTCATGAACATCTCAAACGATTGCACATGGAATGTATATATACACACGTCGAAATCGATTACACGAAATCAAACATGCTTGACACGATTGCACATGGAATGTATATACACACACGTCAAAATCGATTACATGAAATCAAACATGCTTGACATGAAAATAGATCGAGATTTAGAAATAGAATAAATCCCATGACAACTCATGGTTTTCATGTTATTTGAAAAATAAGAATATTTGGAACACATTACTTAAACCACTCACCCTGATCGATAGCTAGACCACAAACAATCTCCACACATCGAACCCTCTAACCCACTAACCTAAACTCTTTCTTTCTTTCGTTTTCCCTCACTCTCTTTTCTGTATATATAAACATATACATTTACATACATTCATATACATAACCTGGAAGATGCATGCATTGCAGCAGCCAACCGACGTTTCTAGTGGAGTTGAATAAATGAATGAATGCAAGTCCTTTTATAGTGGAAATGGGCGGTTAAAAGACTTAAGGGCTACTAAGCAAGTATAAATGAATGGATAGATAAAAATATGGTCTGATCTTGAAGTAATGAGTCAACGAAGTAGAAGTTGACACCTACAAAAGCAAGTTGCTGCGTGTTTTAAACTAAAACGAAACTATCCCATTAACTGACACCACTAAGATTTCAATTGCAGTCTACAGCATTCAAAATGCATGCTTGAAAACCTAGTGATTATAAATTGTAAACAAACCACAACAACAAACTAATAATATACTTAAAATAGATTGAAGAAACCATGTACAATAATATCTTTTTACAGAAAGTACACATTTAAAAATACGGGATCTCACATGAATACTGCTAACCACTTGAGTTACAAGCTCTCGGCATATTTTATTATCTAAGAAGTTAAGAAAGAGGTCAGAATACCACAAATATGGACTGGAGGGTGAAGTCCTTTTTATTAGTGAAAACATGAAATAAAGAGGTCAGAATACCACAAATATGGATTGTGGAAAATGATGTAGATTATAACCGTTTCCGATTGACCAATTTAGGCGAAATGCAGTGCTTCTTCAGTTCCAGTCTATTACAGTCTACGGATTTTAATTTTTAAGTCCCAGTGGATTGAGACCAAGTTATTAAGAAATAAACCACAAAATGTTAGATAGAGGTGATTATGAATGCCCTCCATGAGCATTACAAAGACGTGAGAGGGCATTCATAATCACCTCTATCGGGTTCATTTCTTGAAAACTTGGTGTCACTCAAGTCCCAAGCTCGAAATTCCCTTGGGACTTGGAAATTCCTTACCTTTGACCAAAAAAAAGAAAAAGGAAAGTCCTTAACCCAAACCGAGCCGAAGATTAAACCAGACTCGATGGTTGATTGGTTCCAAGTGAACCCAGTCGCATTGGCTCATCCAGTTTTTAGATCATATCCTGTGCGGTATAAGTTTATTCATTATTTTGTTTTTGTTGCAGATGCCTTATAAAAGCAATGAGTAAATTCGAAGTTCCAAAGACAGGTTTACGCGGCCTCTAGTAGCGTGGTCCTGCCTCTCGGAGCCTGTCCATAAAAGTTTCAGATATCTGAAGACAAAGATCGTTTGAAGCTTGCCTGGTACTAATGTGTCGACATGAAGTAAATGTTATCATGGACCTATTTAAGGTTTGTTATTCAGGAATATGGGAATTCTTAGCTTGTTTTTTTTTGGCGAAATTTTATCTAAACATTTTACAATTACGTTGGTGTAGTGCTTAAAGTTTATGCTTTGTGTAGAACCCTAGATTTGATGGTTTTAAAGTGGATTTCTGCTGTCTACCATTCTTGTGTATATTTTGGAACTCATAGCATGGAGAACGCCTTCATCTTGTGTGAAGCCTTTGCACTTTTCATTAACTTCGGTCCAAATCTATCTTGAATGGCTTCTGACTTTCATACTCTTGACAACCTCTTTCACGATCTTTTCTTCGAAAATTGATACGTATCTATCCAGCATTGTTGCTACTTATTTGAAACACCGATAATCAGGAATCGTAGTTGTATTTTGTGTGTGTTTTTTTTCCCCTTATTTTTTTGTCATAGGTAGACCTGTAAACGGATGGGATCCATCGGATTTGGATTTTATCATCAAATTGAAAGTTTCGATCAATATTCTATTAATTACATTGTATTTGGATCAAAAAGATCCGATCCATTGACAGGTCTGGGTATGGTTATTGTTTTGAAACTCCAAATTTGCTTGCTTGAGTTTTTCCTCCCAGAACTCCCGAAGTTTTTAATGACATAGGGATCCATCAATTTGCTTCTCTATATGCTTCTTACGTGCCTCTCATTCTTTCTGAACCCTAATCTGTACTCAGAACACAAGGTTGACATGTCACACTGTAGGGAATATTCGTAATGTTCTTCCGCTTGTATTATGATACATAGTATGCCATCATGTGTTTTAGGTACATTGAAACACCTATCATTAACTAGGGCTGTGACGTACAAGGATTGTTATGTGCATGTAATTCTTCTCTACGTCAAGTTTGTACTATGGTTATGTGCATTTAAGATTTCGAGCATGGTAATGTAAGCAAAAATAACAAAAGAATGAACAAATTAAACAATGAAAATCGATTTGTTAAGACCATATTAGAGAGTAAAAATCAAGTCTCGTAGGAGTTTGGAAATATTTAGAGACCGTTTGATAACCATTTCGTCTTTAGTTTTTATTTTCACCTTTTTTTTTCCTGAACTTTTGCCCCTATAAGGAAAATGAATGAGATCCTCAAAATCAAAGATGAGAGTGAAGGATTTTGTGCAGGATTTTAAACTGCGTTTCTCTTCCTCCCATCCTTGTGCCATGCAACTATTAATAAAGTCATTAATGTAATTCAAATAGTATTACATGCATAAACCTCATTTTTGCTAAAGCGGCTGGAAGATCTATCGTTGAGGTGCTGAATGACTTTGCAAGTGCTTCTGGTCAAAAGGTAAATTTCCACACATCCTCACTTTTTTTCTCAAATAATACTTTTAATCAGACTACGAGTGACATTGTAAACATCCTACCGATACAGCATAAAACTACTAGGTAAATATTTGGGCATCCATAATATTGTGTTCTGGAAGGATCCTACAGATGGGAAAGAAATAATGCAACCTTCAAAAATGCAAAGCCTCGCCCTGCTAAAGTTCATGCTTTAGCTACTGCTATTGTGATGGATTTTTCAAGAATAACTGCAGAACAAGAAAGAAAAAAAGGAAAGGATCTGTGGCACCCGCCTGATTCGACGTTTGTAAAAATTAACTTTGATGGCTCGGTTGCGGGAAGCAGTTATGCTCTCGGTTTTGTGATTCGAAGTGAAATGGTTGCCCTATCACTGCTGGAGCCAGACCATTAGGTGTACGTACTATAACGGTGGCTGAAGCGTTGGTGCTCAAAGATGCACTTAAGATTGCAAAACAGAATGGTTTTTCTCCTTTCATTGTGTGAGTTGGAAGCATATTTATCGTGGAGGGAGACTCTAAGCTAGTTATAGACGCTGTGGAAGGAAGGTGTGTTGTCCCTTGGAGAATTCGAGAAACGGTTGATGACATTCGTTGGTTGACTTTCTCCTTTTATTGTGTGACTTGGAAGCATATTTATCGTGAAACAAACTTTGTAGCTGATGCAATGACTAATGTCTCTCTAATATGCATATTTGGGATAGGACCCTTCCTTTACGGGCTACTTCTGCTTTTATGATTGATTGTATTGGTAATGGTTGTTTGCAAGGTTTCTCGTCTTAATTAATTTAATTTTTTAGCAAATCGTGCAATGCATCATAAAATAACATAAACAAGCATAGATAAGGTCAAGAAAAACTCCCTTTAAGTAACTAGGACTATTTCGAAAGAACTGCGCACACCGTCATTGTCATAGTAACCATGGGTTGCATTCCAAGAAGTGCTAATTATCAAACAAGGGACAATTGCTTCTGTGACGTAGGAACTCTCCAAGTGGGCTCAGTTAGATTACCATTCTCATTGAGTGTAACTTCGATTTTCGAATCTTTGATCTCCACACCTCGAAGAGGAATGACTTAAACATCTCATAGAGTTCAATATGATTCTCATTCTAACCCGATAATCGTGAATAATCGTTGTTTACTATCTAATATTCCCACAAAAGCATCATTCAGCCTAAAGTACTAATCCTTGTGATTAGGTTGAACAATTTTGTCGACAGTGTGCTTGATTTACATAGTCGATATCTTATTGGCCTACTTAATTGTCTATCCGTTGGGATAGTTTATCAACCAAAGAAAAAAGTTAGTCCAATTACCACCCAGTCTTTAGGTTCTCTAGTCATGAGGCTAAATGTGCTACGTTTTAGTCTTCAAAGAATTATTTTTTAAGGATAATGATAGAGAGATCCAACTACGTTTTTTTGTTTTGTTTTGGAGTGCAGTAAAGGTAAGAATATTTCCATCTTAAGTAGGATGGATATTTTATGTTTTTATTTTTTTTGTTTCGGATTTCCACTGCATTTTTGTAATTTCACAACTTCAAGAAATAAAATACAACAAAATTAAAAACGAGTTATAACAACGCAATAAATACCCTTATTTTACATATATCTTAAGTGAAGTCATTTACCGTATACTCGACAAAAAAAGAAAATCACTTATTCACCGAACACTTGTCTAATGAACCTTAAATTCATATTGTCGTGGAAGATGGTTGTTGGATTGGATTAGATGCTTGATAGATTGGATTAGATGGTTGTCTAATAGCACCAGCTTATTAAAAACAATTATATTAAGGTATCAAACTAGGAAGGTTAAATTGCATCTTCGTCTAAGACTTCCGTTTGCACCTGGACGGCCCTACACACCACCACCATCACATCCCACCCAACCCTACACCACCGCCAGAATTCACCAAAACCGACGCCACTTCGGCCATCTCCATATCGTCCCCATACAAGAGTGCGTGTGAGAGAGATGGAGACGAAAGAGGAGAGAGAGCGAGATAATTCATTTTTAATTTATGTTTTTTTTACTAAATTTAAAAATAACCAGATGAGAAACTACAATAAATATGTTATCCATCGTGTAGTTTAGCCAAATTCTCGTTCCTCTAAATGTAAAAATATCAATGTAGTGAAAAAAAAAAAAAAAAAAAAAACCTCAGGACAAAAAAGAAAGTAAAAGAAGCAGAAAATAGGCGCGTACATTTGTCACTCGATTTTACAAAACGACATGAAACAAATAGTAAAATAAAAACCAAAATAATAGAAAAAACGTGTTGATTTAGAAGTCTGAGCTGGCAGCACCAAAATTATTATTAAAAAAATAATAAAATAAAAACCTCTCTCCGTCGGTCCGTCCTCTATAAAACCCACAAACTCTCCAAATCTCCCACCAAACCCAAATTACGCGAAATATCCAAGAAACCAAGACAAAACAGAACTCAACCCAAACCCGCAAATGTTTCAAGAAACGGCGCCGTGTTGGTCGAGCGTGGTTCAGTCGGCGGCGTCGACTCCGTGGACTCGGCTTGAGGACAAGGTGTTTGAGCAGGCGCTGGTCAGGTTCCCGGAGGACTTGCCCGATCGGTGGGAGAGGATCGCGGGAGAGTTGCCGGGCAAGACTCCCAAGGAGGTGTTGGAGCACTACGAGGACTTGGTGCACGATGTCTTGGAAATTGATTCCGGCCGGGTCAATTTGCCGAGTTATGCTGATGAGTCTATGGTCGGCTGGGAGGACACGGCCAGTCAGATCACTTTTGGGTCCAACCGCGAGACTGAGAGGAAGAAGGGAACGCCTTGGACTGAAGAAGAACACAAGTAATTTCTTTCTCTCTCCGTATCATTTTTTCGTATTTCTTTAATTTTTCAAACTTTGTTTTTAACTGGTGAGAAATTTATTGAGAGAAAAATTAAACCAAACTGAGATAATTAATTGGTTATTTGATTCTAGAAAACAACCGAAGAAAATGATGTAGGTGATTTGCGTTGTTTTTGTTTCTGATTTCATTATCCACACCCTTTTTGTTTTCGGGGAAATTGGCTGAAATGATCACTTTTTGGTATTTGGCCAAATATGTCATTCATATTTGATCAAATATTGATCAAATACTGAGCATTTCGCCAGTTGGAATTTGTAAGTTCATCGTTTCAGCCAGCCAATTTCCGTCCTTTTGCTATTTGATTGGATACATTGGGTTGTAATTTACTTTTTATAGTTACATGTGTCTATTTATTTTAAGTGCTCCCAATAATTAATGTTTTAATGTTCAAAATGTTCAAAATGTTGGTTCATCACTTTGTCCTCCATTTTGTTTTGCTACCAACTGGAGCTAGTTGGAATGTGTTAGATTCTATATTTATGTTCACCATTAAGTGTTTGATGATGTCATGAAAACTTTCTTGCCAGCTGAACCGGGAATTTCACCTTTTTTTTTTCGATTTAGGAGTTTGGATGTTGCATATGTTCTAAATTAGAATGTTATTTTGTTGCTAAATTTGGAATAAAGGGTTAAATAGATGTTCTGTATTGTGTCTAAAAACATATCATGGACATCCCATTTTCATTAAAGAGAGTTGGTGGTTTTCCGAAGGCCGTTAATTTCATAACTTGGGGCTTTTAAGCAATTGAAATTCTTATTTTTTACAAGCTATTGAATGTCTAAGCTATGTTCTACTTTTCCAGAATATATTGCATAGTTACATAATTAACGCTTGAATTGTTTTAAGACACAAATAAGTTTCAATTTAATTTTCATCTCAAAGTGACAATTGAGTAGAAATTGTTAAGCTGTTGTTCAAGTTTTCTAATATTTTTATTTAGTTCATTGATACGGCAGGCATACTGACAATCGTGGTTGTGTTATCATGAAATCTATTCATTTATTGTTTTTACGACCCTACATCAGATTTAAATACGATGTGGTTGTGTTAGGAAATATTAATACTAATACCAACCTGATAGCTCGATTCTACTGTTCAAGAGCCTGATTTTCTTTATGTACTCTGAACAGGTTATTTCTAATTGGACTAAAAAAGTTTGGTAAGGGCGACTGGAGGAGCATTTCAAGGAATGTGGTTGTGACAAGAACACCAACCCAAGTAGCAAGCCACGCCCAGAAGTATTTCCTTCGTCAAACCTCAATGAAAAAGGAAAGGAAAAGATCAAGCATTCACGACATAACCACTGTAGAGAGCAACTCAGTATCTGTGCCTGCTGATCGCAACTGGATTCCTCCACCTGCAGTTCCGGCTCATCAGTCTCCATTGCAACATTTGACCCAACAGAGTCATTTGCCTGATCAGGGGGATTTGTCGGGGTACCAAGATTTTGGCTATCCGATGTAAAGATGATTACAATCTCGTGCTGCATACTCTGTGTATAGAGAAATTGCCTTCTATGAACAGTCCAATTTGTAAAGTTCTAAATATTTTTTAGTTCTTTGTAGCCGGTAGGCGGTTAGGAGATCTGTGAAGTGAATATGACAGTTTAGGTTCTGTTTTCTTATGTGAAGGGAGAAAGAATTAGTGGAGAATAGCTGTGGATTATGTAGGATACTGTTATTAGTTGATAACCTCTTTCTTGCCCAGTAAATTTAGTGTACAAATTTCTTTGGTTTACTGGTTCTGGAGAGCCAAGTGCAATGACGTTTTAAGATTCATATAGCCGACTTCATTTAGTGGGAAAATGTTTTGTTGTTGTTGTTGTACTGGTTCTGCAGGGCACTTTGAGTTGGATTCTGCTAGTGCAGTGTTGCTGGTCCAAAAGCCTTGGTTTGGGCTAGGGGCGATTTTCGGACGGATCAAATCGGAAACAAGGTTTGCAATTTTCCTTGTTTCCAATTTTTGTTCCCAAAATTCCGGATCGGATTAGAGTTTTCAGAGGAGGAAGAGATGTTGTAAGACGGATTCAACCTTTGAATCTGCCTCCGCTGTCGACCGAGCATCGAGACCGAGTGAAGAGAGGCTGGCAGTATAATTTAAATTGAACTTTACGTTAGTACTACAATGCAATCCATCCAAGTATAACAATTTTACCTTATAATATGACGTTCACACCGTAAAGAGTAATTTGGTTATAGTAATACCAACGTCATTTATGCATCTTAACAGTGTAATATGACATTCACACTGTAAGGGGCAACCTTGTTATCGTAATACCATGGTCATCTACGTAATTATATATAACGTAGACTTAAAAACTCACCGCCTGCCAATTCCATAGCTCGTTGAAAGGCTTTGTTCTACTTTTCAGACGAGTGATCAAGATCTATCCAATCCAAAGTCAACTTGCGGACCCTTGAAGATAAGTGTGTTATTCACATATCATGGAGGCTGATCCGCATCGTGTCGATTGATCCCATTGTTGACAGCATGAATTGCCTGTTACAAGTAATTGATAATGTCAAAATTACTGTAGGACTAACAAGAATCCAAGTCAAAGAAAATCTTTAGGATCTCATACAGGGCAGCAGAAAACGTGTGAGACTCTCTCTCTCTGATTTCTCAACCTTGCAAACTCCTTTGCCGCCAGCCCCAGATTTTGGCTTGGGTGCCGGTGGCTATCCTTGTCCAAGTTCCTTGTTCTCCTCTTTCCCTCTTTCTCCTAATCCTTTTCTCTCTTTTTCAATTTTCCCTTGAGATTTTTCTCAGTTTCCTTGAGCTTTGTCTCAAATTTTCCCGTGAGTTTGTCTCACTTTTGGATTTCATGTCCCTCCTCTCCACCCCTCCTCCCTCTCCTCTGGCCGTTCTTTTCCAAACCCAAAATTCCATCTCCCCTCACTTTTCCCCTTTGCCTCCCTTCCCCATAAACCATCCCCACCCCATCCTTTGCTCTGATATGCAGACTCTGGGCCTAATATGGTTGCCAGCTTTATTTCCCTCCCTCACTGTCCTCCCCCCCAAAACGGCCTGCCGAATTTCCATCGAGGTCAAGTGTACTATGGCTTCGGGCAAAGTAAGGGTATTTTACATACCCCTTAGCCTCACCTTATATCCATGTGTTACTGTATTTGTATATATTTGCTGGGATTCGTGAATGGGATTTGGATCTGGTGACTATCTTTTGATTATATGTTGGTGAAGCAATCTGGATGCGGTGTGCTACTTGTTGCGGGTTTGGTACTTTTGTGTTGCGATGTCTTGTTCGTTTTCTCTAGTGTTGTCGCTTCGGTAGCTATTGGTGAGACTGTCGTGGCAGTGATAGCGGCGGACACTACTTTCTGCGGTCGAAAATTAGGGATTTGGGTTCTCGTTTTAGTTTATTTAATTGGGTTGAGTTTTTATGTATCTGGTTTCCCCCAATGTATTTGGGTTATTTTGCCTTCCTTTGAGTTGACATGTAACCTACTATCGGATTAATGCATTTATCTTTTCAGACCAAAAAAAGAAAAGAAAATCTTCTGAATAGTGAAGAAGATGAAAAGACCAACTTATATGACGGCGTGGGTTTGAATCCGTTAGTGGCTAATCAAACATCTAATCTAACAAAATCTATTGTTTGACAAAAAAAACAAAAAAAGCCTATGCTATTGGGCAATCCAATCCCCCCTCCCCAAAACCACTCTAGCCTGTCCCACTTAATTGGGCTCCGAGGCAGTTCGACATACAATCTAGGCTTGAATTGCCTAGCCCATTGAACGGTGGATTTGATGATAGCCTGACGTTGACCACTTTTTTTATTTTTATTATCTGCCAGGCGAGGGAAGAGTCAGTTGGCGAGGGTTTTGCGATTTCTCTGAAAACTAGACAAATCAAAACATTTGCAAGATGGGCATCCAATAATAAGCATTCACAGATGGTTTTGAGTGAAGAAGATTTGAACTACAAGGAAAAAGACTTACCACAATATTTACATGTATTAAATACAATATCATATTCACGGTAAGATTATGACTGTATTAAGTACATACATTTAGTTTCCTAACATTACTCTTAGATGAATTATATTAACCATTTGATGATGATTATATTAAATATATATAAATATTGTAGGTTTTGAGCAAAAAAAAAAAAAAATGTTGGCAATCTCAATTTAAATTTTTTAGCATTATTGTTTTATCATGACTAGGATTATGACAAAGGGAATGAAATTTTGATTTTGATGCCTATGGGGTTTAGGGTCTAAGAGTGATTTTGATGCCTATAGGGTTTACCAAATGCAGATCTCAAGGCCAGATGTAGGTTACAAATTTCAAATTACTGATGTTGATTGTAGATTTTTGGATGGCAAAGCGATGTAGATTATGAATGCAGACAGATTCAGATGTTGATGTTATGATGTATGAAAAGAAAGCATATGAACGTATACCGAATTTAGAATTACATATTTCAATGGTGCCATTGCAAGATTCACATTAAGAAAGAAAGAAAAAAAAAAATTCAATTTATCATCATGTACAATTGTCACTCAAGTGGTTACTAATCCAAGCATTCGAACGATCGTTATACAATAAAAACAAATTTTATATATTATAGGATCTGTATGCTTATTATTTTTCTCTATTTTATGATTAGTTACCTCTTCTCTATATCTAATCATTTATTATATAAAAATCACTCATGAATTAAATTTGTAAATACATTGAAACACAAAAATGAGAACCCTCAAATTCTAATTAGGGCTGGTGAAGAGGAAATTATAGGGCATGATGAGAATAAAAGAGCCGCGCGTGGGCCTTTCCATGTAGTATTGGGCTTTTCCAGAAGACGACAACACTAACACAAGAAGAGAGAGAGAGGGAGAGAGCTTATTCCTTCCTTCTTCAGGAGAGAGAGAGAGGAGGAGTGAAGGCGCTCAAGTTTGTATTTCAATTTTTTCAAACGAATTTCTTTCAATTTCTCCTCCTCTCGTTGCTGGTTGCGCATCAAAACGCAGCATTTTGCAGAGTTTCTCTCTAAGAAGTAACTCTGTAACTACATAGCGATGAACGCTGCAATTATCGGTAAACCCCTCTCCCTCTCTCCCTCACTCTCTTGATAGTTCACTTTTAATTGAAGAATTGAAGATTTTGTTATCGTTTTCATTGAGTTTGATGGTTTTTGGCAACAAAATCCAAAATTTAGATGTATGATTAGTCAATTAATTAATTAATTAATTACTTAATTGTGTGAAGACCCATTGCAAGGGGATTTCCCAGAAGTGATAGAGGAGTATTTGGAGTATGGCGTTATGAAATGCATCGCCTTCAATCGCCGCGGCACCCTTCTTGCTGGTAATTTTTCCACCCTTCTCTGCCCCATTACTTTTTTCTGAATAAATTTACAAAAAAAAAAAAAAAAAAAAAAAAAAAGGAAAAACAAAAGGAAAGTTGTAAATTTGGTGCGCATTAAGTTGTCCTTTTGATATACAATGTGTAACATTGTAGACTGGCTAGTTATCCGATTTAAAGTTCAAGCATTTGGCATGAATTACTTTCAGTGCACACCTGTTTCAACAGTGAATGTTGCCACGTAAGCTCAAGGCGCGTATTTATGCTCAACGTAGCATTTCTTAATTGCCTTGTCCGGGTTTATATTTTCTGAAAGTTGAAAATTGCCTTAAATTTATGCCCGAAAGGGCTAACAGGACAGTGTTGGCATTGCAACATTTTGGAAGGTATCGTTTTATGTTGTTTTGTCAGATTGGAGACCTTCAGTTTTATAATTGGTCGGAATTCTGTTATTGTCTTCATGCTTTGCCCTATGACAGAGGTGTTGCTGAGGATTTTACGTTTTTGCTTTTTTAGAATTGGGCTCCTTGTTCACATATATGGTAGTTTACCAATGCGCTGATTGTCGAGTTGCATCTGCAAAGAATTAAGTGAGGTTGTTTATAGCAAGCTGTAACGATAATCATGTCATATTGATTGTTTAGGTGAAATTTGATTTTTGCGTTCATTTGTACTATCATTGACATTTGATGTGTCCTTATGTTACTGGAGATATTCTGAAGAGTCTTCTTCTTACGAGCGATACTTGTTTGATATTCTTGATCAGCTGGGTGCTCTGACGGAAATTGCATCGTATGGGATTTTGAGACCAGGGGAATTGCCAAGGAGCTTCGTGACAGAGATTGTGTTGCTGCGATAACTAGTGTATGCTGGTCAAAGTATGGGCATCGCATTCTTGTGTCTGCTGCGGACAAGTCATTGACACTATGGGATGTTGTCAGTGGTGAGAAGATAATGCGAACGATACTGCAACAAACCCCTTTACAAGCTCGGCTTCATCCTGGTTCGTCTTCTCCATCTCTCTGCCTGGCATGCCCCCTCTCATCTGCTCCCATCATTGTTGACTTGAATACTGGAAGCACAGTTGTTCTTCCAGTTTCCATTCCTGACTCTAACCCAGGAACTGTCCCTCCACCACGGAACAAAATCTCTGAGGGAAGTCCACCTTTCTCTCCTACCGCTGCTTGCTTTAATAAGTATGGTGATCTGGTTTATGCGGGGAACTCCAAAGGTGAAATACTTGTAATAGATTATAAAAGTATTCAAGTGCGTGCCATGGTTCCCACTTCTGGAGTTTCTGTGATTAAGAACATAGTATTCAGCAGGAATGGACAGTATTTGCTTACAAATTCAAATGATAGAACAATCAGGATCTACGAGAACCTTCTGCCCTTGAAAGATGGACTTAAAACCCTGGATGACATAAATGAGACCCTTGATGGACTTGATGGTGTTGAGAAGTTGAAAGCTGTTGGATCAAAATGCTTAACACTTTTCCGTGAGTTTCAAGATGCCATCACAAAGATGCACTGGAAAGCACCTTGTTTCAGTGGTGATGGTGAGTGGGTGATTGGTGGTTCTGCAAGCAAAGGAGAACACAAGATTTACATATGGGATAGGGCTGGACATCTTGTGAAAATTCTTGAAGGGCCAAAGGAAGCCTTGATCGATTTGGTGTGGCATCCTGTTCACCCTATTGTTGTCTCTGTTTCACTGACTGGTTTGGTTTATATCTGGGCCAAAGATTACACTGAGAACTGGAGTGCATTTGCTCCTGATTTCAAAGAGCTTGAGGAAAACGAAGAATACGTAGAACGAGAAGATGAGTTTGATCTAATACCTGAAACTGAAAAGGTAGGAAGAGAGTGAAATCTGGGCTATTTTTTTGTCCATTTTCTGGTGTCTAAATTAAAAAGTAATTTATGCAGGTAAAAGACTCTGATATTAATGAAGATGATGAAGTTGATATTGTGACAGTGGAGAAGGACTCAGCTTTCAGTGATTCAGATATATCACAGGAGGAGCTATGTTTTTTACCTGCAATTCCTTCTCCTGATATTCCGGACCCGCAAGATAAGTGCATAGAAAGTTCATCAAAGCTGGTGGATAGTAATTCTGGCTCCCCTATTTCAGAAGAGGGCACACCAAATGGACGTGCAATTAATCATGCGTCAAGTCCACTTGAAGGTAAGATTACTACTTTGATGCGTATTTGTGTGCCCTTGAATGGGTTTTATGACTTAAATTTCAATTTCACAAGGAATAGCCCTAGAACTCTCATTCTCATTTTCTATTTTGATAGAAAAAAGAGCAAATTCGTTTTTTGAAAATTTAAAAAGAGCAGTTTATCAGGCATAAAATTAATATGCCAATGCCATAACAAACATTAAGCCTTTTCCTCTGCATAGATGGTCAATATTCTTCTGTCCTTTTGGTGCACAACACACCAATGGGGGGTAATAACAAAACATTACGCCTTTTCCTTTGCATAATATCATATTAACAGCTCCAGTAGTAAGCTTAATCTGTGAGGTTTGGTTTTCTTGCTCAATCTGTGAGGTTTGGTTTTCTTGTCCGAGTTTTGATCTTCAGTTCGAAACCCTTGATTACTAATCTTATTCTGGCACCCAACATAGACTGATATAGTGATGATTTCATAAGACATTGACCTTGTACTCAGATTGTAAATAACATTTTTCTCGCACCTGTTTTGTCGGACCAATTGGCTCATATCCAAACTTATATATGTCTATTGCAGAGGATGCTGGAGCAACACGCTTGAAAAGAAAACGGAAACCTTCCGAGAAGGGGTTGGAGTTTCAGGCTTAGAATGTTACGAAACCCTTCAAATCTATTAGTAGATCATTGTAACTTAAACATAAATGTGTAGTCAATTAGGATTTTGCTTCACATGTGATGTATCACTTTTTACATTCACAGCAGTGTTGCTCCACTTATCACTTTTTCTATCCTTTAAGAAGTATGAAATTTATTCCCTTGCTTGCTGTATGGATCTATCATCTGTGTTAATTTTCTTGTGAGTTATTTGAATGGTAATTGGTTATGTCTTTGTTTATTCTTCACGTGTACGCTTGTAACTGTAAAGCCTTTGAGGTTCTATAAGATTGTTCTGGATTGCTTTGGGGAGGTTTTCCTATTAGAGATAAATGATGGCCTTGTGGGATAAATTCCTGTACAGCTGGCACTTACTCTTTCTTTACCTCCCTAAAGAAACCTTTGATCTATTGATGTGTCACTTTTTTTAATGTTCTGCAGTTTCAAATACACCAGAGATGACAATGGTTGATGCTGCTAGGGATGACCATTCTCTTGCATCTTGACACTTGGGTGCCCATGGCAACAACAAAATATTTGCAGTGACTAACAACCGAAGAAGTATTACATGTATCAATGGCACTGCGATTAATTTACCCGAAGCTTATGATCACTGTTCTTCCAGAGATGTCATAAATGCCTATATCTTCACCTGCATAGCACCCCGTGGGCAAAATCCTGTTTGGAATTGGATTACTTGATTGAGGTTTTGAGCTACGTTGACACTTTAAGGGGAGCTTTGGATGATTTTTAGGTATGTTGTATGATTAAATCATGTGTAATGTTGGACAAAGCAGTGTATAATCTTAGTTTAGTCAAAATGACCAATTTGATCCCCATCTTTGGATGCCTTTTCAGCTGGGTCCGTGTAATTATAACCGTCTCTATCATGTCTGCGTAGATTTTTGTTTACAACTGATGACAAATCAAAGAATTCGTCGGTTAATTTGAAATTTATGAATCAAGTCTCTGTATATATGTTCTGTTTCCCATCAGGTCTGTCATTAAATTTTAACTGATCGATGAACTCTTGAAGTTTCTAGTGTAGAATTTCAAGATTTCTTTGATGGCATATTTCAAGAATTTCAAGATTTCTTTGATTTTCAGTGGTACTAATTTTGGGTTCCTATGGAGATCAACAACTTGATGGTTTGTTTGGTATGGATTGATTCCGAGATGATATACCCAGACTGAACTGGTCATTTGTAGCTTACTATAAGTTATCATCAGCGACAATGTATTGCTTTCATGTTCCAAGGATGGATATATATATATATATATATATATATATTTACACTGGGTTGTAAGGTATATTTACGTGTCGAAGGTTAATTCCTATACAAATTGATGTAAAAGCTGCAATACTTGTGCATATGTTTGTATACTTTGTAATAACAGATTTGTAATGGAATGTGAAAGGATGCTGGGCTTAGTTTTTGCCTGTTGCAGAGGACCAGATATTGTAGGATGCAGAAGCCCCTAGTGCCAGAAGAACTAGAACTGCCGCGCCCATATTGATCAACATCTGCTTCTCTTCATCGCTCATCCCGTTCCCGAGGTTTTTCATATGCTGCTTTGCACCACCCATCACATTTGCGACCACGGAGTCCTCTTTAGGCTTACTGAGACCCCTTGCTTCTTTGCTTCTCTCACCGGTTTCCTTATGTAGAGTAATTTTGTTAAGTTTCTCAGCATTCTTCGGTTCTGCATCAGGCTTCCCATCTGCTTCTCTCTGATCCCTGTTTTCAACCCGCTTTCGAGACACACTCTCGACAGAAGCCTTTCCCCTCTCTCCATCATGACCATGCTCTTGAGACTTGGGCATGCCGATGCCTGTTTCCGGACTAGTCAAAGGTAACAGCCTCTTCTCATCCCTTTGTTTGAAATTCTGGGTCGATGAAACTGGTATTGGCAGCGCCGCGTCCTTATCCTTTTGTGCTTTTGTCTCGGCTGCAGTGCCTTTCGGAGGGCCTAATGGACGACCACCATTCTTGTCATCCTTTTCTTTTTCATCTCTGGCAGTGAAAGTAGCCTTTTCTGCCTTTGACGCAGCAGCGGCTGGTGTTGTCAAACTCGGCTTTGAAGGAATTGGGTCCTCTTGAACTTTCTGTGGCATCGGCTTGGGAGCGGTTGCAGCAGTTTTCGGTGGTGGCTCTTGGACTGGTTTGGTTGCTGCTGTCTGTGTGATGACTGGCTTTGGTATTGTGATGGTAAGAATCCCATCGTTAAATTTGGCATCAATTTTACTTACGTCGCAATTTTCTTGAATCGGAAATGTTTGGTTGAAACGGCTCGATTTGTTGTTGCCCAGAGGTCTTTGTCCATGAACCCTAATCACATTAGGGTTATGCTCAATAGTAATCCTCACCTGCTCCTTCACAAAACCTGAAAACAAACCATATATTTTGTGACACGTGGGTTAGGTCAATTCAGTTGTATCCCTCGTTCTCTGTAGATTTTTGATATAATTGCAACGCAATTTAGAACATTAACTAATTTTAACGCAAGGAGTTTGAGTTTGTTTGAAAGTACTTTTAAAATAACTAAAAAGTGTTTTCAAATCACCAAAAGCTCATATGATCATGTTTGGCAGAAAAGTAGAAAAGTGTTTTTGGATCCAAAAAAGCACTTGCAGTTTTAGTAAAAGTTGTGATGTGCTTTTAATAGAAGCGCTTTTGCTTCCATTGAGAGTGCAAAATGAAGTAGAGTTGGGTAAAGAAGAAAGGTATAAAGAAGAGGAAGAGACCAGGCAGATGAACAAGTACTATGTGAGCTTCCTGCTCTTCCTTCAATTCAAAGCGGGGCTGGTAATCTTCATAAGTGGGACGATTGGTTTGTCTTGGTCGGGTATTAGTACCAGAGCTTCCACCAATTGGACCACGTCGCATAACCATCTCTCTCTCTCTCTCTCTCTCTCTCTCTCTCTCTCTCGCTTTTGGGTTTCTGTAGAAAATGTTGGTTGGCCTGCCTGACAATTTTATATATAAATGGGGGATTGAGGAGTTAGTTTTCCTATGGTGTTGTATGAGGTATAACGTCTCGTGCAAACTAAACTAAAGTTGGTTGGTTGCCCTTCCCTTCCCTTTCCCACCAATTAGGGTTTTATCATCCTTAATTTCCTTCATTTGTGTTTGTTCCAAACTTCCAATGGAGAATATTTCTAGGGTAAAGATTAGTATATTCGAGTGCTAATACTAGGCCGAAAAAAAATGAGTGTGATATTAATATATTAGACTCTTATACGAATCATACTTGTACAGTGTGTAGAAAAATTTGAATATTAAGTGTGTCGAATTTGAGTATGATACCAATATATTGAACCCGTGAGTTAAAAATATATACAATTCATGAGTATGATATCAATATACTAAACTCAAACTAGCGTAGTAATAACGTTAAATGTGTCAAACTCAGATTGACGAATTTAAGGGTGAGTAAATCTGGTTTGTTTGCATGAGTGATTTACGAAAAGGCACGTTATGGAGATTCTCTACACGTTCCCATCGCAAAGGCAAAGTGACAACTGCACGAACCAACCAAATCAAAAGCCACCTTCTTTTCTTTCCTTTATATTAATAAATAAAATAACACATTTTCAATTCCAAAAGAGTCAGGACTCTTCCTTCCTTCCTCTTTCTTTCCCAATAATTATATTCTAATTAGTAATTAATAAGCATAACTTATAACCTAATCTCCTTCTTCTTCCTCCTTTTGTTCTAGTTTCTACTTGCTACTTGCTTCCTGCCTATAAAAAAGGTACAAGAAATCATTGCATTTTCAGCTTCATTTCATTCATCTTCATTTCATTCATTCATTCATCTTCATTTCATTCATTCATTCATCCAAGCTTGGACTCAGTCGCATTAACACTACTCAACTGTAACATCTCTCTCTCTCCCTCCCTCTCTCTACATCACAATGCTGCTCTTCTTCTTCTTCTTCATTGACTATATATAATTAATTTTTGATGCTGGATTATTATTTTTCTACTTTAGCTTCTGAGAATATTATGAAACTTTAAGGATGGTGGTTATTTATTTATTATTTTGTGTTGGACATCATTGGATTTATGTGGGTGCTGTATCTTGCTGGTTCACATGATATAGATGGTGTTCCACATGATCTCCTAGAAGGGAATATATAATAAGCTATTGGAAATCTGCAACTTGGATTTTAAATTTGGAAAATAATTGTTTTTGAGGGCCATTCAGCTTATTGTTATACAAAATATATATAATTTAATGGGTTTTCAAAATATAATCTTCCTACGCAACCAGGACAATGACTTTGAACAAAAACTCTCTGTATGCTTTTTTCTGTTTCTTGCATTTTCTCAGCCACCAAACGGATGGTTAGAGCAAATGATGGACAGTGTGTAATTCGGGTCTTTCGTGTTTGGTTTACCAGAGTGAAAAAGGATCCATTTACAATGGCTTGGGTTTCGTTACCAGTGGTGGGTTTGTTTTTGGTTTGGTGGTGGATGGGTTTGGCTACGGTCAAGGCTGATTACATCATGTACAAAGATCCAACCCAACCAGCAGCTGCTCGAGTTGGGGACCTTCTTAGCAGGATGACTCTTGAAGAGAAGATTGGTCAGATGGTGCAGATTGATAGGAGTGTTGCCTCTATCGATGCTATGAAAACTTACTTCATTGGTATGTAATGTATCTATTTCAATACAACCTTCAACTTTGTTTGATGTACACCAACATAAATTGTTTGATTTCTAGTGTTTGTCTCATACTGTCCGCATTTCATTCCTGTTATATCTTCAAATCAACCCGTTAAGTGACTTTTTATGATGGCACAACACAATTCTTGTATATCTTTCTTGTGGGTTTTATCTTATTAAGAAAGGAGTTTACGCACGAGTTGGGGTGTTCTCTAGTGATTTAATTTATATATACGGATAAAATGGTTGAAGTAGCAAAACAAAGGGGTGCAGTTGGTTAAAAAACCCTGGAATTGGGGTTATTCTGCAGCGATAATGTCTGTGCATAGGGTGTTTGAGATGTCAATATTAGGATTTTATTCTTATTGTGCAATTTTCCCTAAACATATGTCTAGAATCCTGCCTTGGTGTCACCAAAAACCACACATTACTTCTTTTTGTTGCATTTCTATATTTGTACAAACTAAACAGGAAGTATCACTTTGACTCTGGAGGCAGCAAGAACATATCCTGTTATGAGATTGGTTCTTCTGTATTCGATTAACAAGGCTTCAGATTGTTCTCCTTTTCCCCCATTCTTTGTTGCCTTGGAGGGAGTAAGACTTTCGGTAAAGAGAAAAATATTGAATACACTGAGATGATACGACAATGGAGTGAGGATGTGTTCTGATTTGGGCAGGTAGTGTATTGAGCGGTGGTGGCAGTGCACCACTTCCAGAAGCTAGTGCTGAAGACTGGGTTAACATGATTAATGGATTTCAGAAGGGAGCTCTATCTAGTCGTTTGGGCATTCCGATGATCTATGGCATTGATGCTGTTCATGGACACAATAATGTCTACAATGCTACAATATTTCCGCATAATGTTGGGCTTGGAGCTACCAGGCAAGTAAAAGTTTCAGATTCTATTTGCTTCATTTGAAAACATGATAGTGCACTGTTCTATTTTTACACAAAGGATGAGATCTATCACCGTCATTTAAAAGCAGCACTCTGAAACTCTATAACTACAGCAAGGTCCCATTAGGGTCAAATCCTTCCAAGTAAATCTCTATTATACTTCAGCAAGTATTAAAATAACTAACCATGCATTTCAAAATCCTTTTAGATGTTTTTCATTTTATAGTTCATTGAATGTGTCTTCTTTCTATTAAATATTTCCAATACACAGGGACCCTGAACTGGTACGAAGAATTGGTTCTGCAACTGCTCTTGAAGCCCGAGCTACAGGGATTCCTTATGTATTTGCTCCTTGCATTGCGGTAAATAATACATTGCAAAAGGATTTATGCGTTCAGCATTTTCTTCTTTTACATGCTTAACAATGTCCTTTGAGTGCATTCATATTTTCTCCATCTGATGACTTCTGTGCATTGCCTGGAACATCCTATATAGGTATGTAGAGATCCAAGATGGGGCCGGTGTTACGAAAGCTACAGCGAAGATCACAAAATTGTGCAAGAAATGACGGAGATTATTCCAGGTTTACAGGGAGATATCCCTGCAAATTCTCAGAAAGGAGCGCCATATGTTGGTGGAAAGTACGAATTTTATGAAAATAAGCATACTTCTATCTTTCCTTTTTTATTTTTCTCTGTTCATTCCATTTTCATTTTTCCTTCTTTTGATTTAAAAGATACAATCCTTTGTATTGTAACCATTGCTCATGATCTCAATTTACTGGATTTTGTGAGTTTAGGGAAGATAATTTGGATAACACGCGTCGTGTTTTTCTAGTTATGGATTCAATTAATAAATCAAATGAATTTAGTGGTTCTTTTTATCTTTTATTTCCTTTACTAATGTTAAAATACTCAAGCTTTAAGTGATTCCTGATATATATTTTAGTAAAAAGGTTGCAGCTTGTGCAAAGCACTTCGTTGGTGATGGTGGCACGAGCAAGGGCATTAATGAGTACGACACTGTGATTGACCAACAGGAATTGCTTAGCATCCACATGCCTGCCTATTCTGACTCCATCATCAAGGGTGTCTCAACCGTGATGATTTCCTACTCCAGTTGGAATGGGGAAAAGATGCATGCAAACCGTGATCTAATTACGGACTTCCTCAAGGGCACCCTTAAATTTAAGGTACCATTTTATTCATTTTTGTTTAATATCCAAGCTTGTTGCAGTTTTCTGGAGTTATCAACAATCACATGCACAGAAAGGTATAAAGTGGAATCATGTCTCATCTATGTACTGAGATTTGATGTAAGCACGAAACCAGCATGCCTAGTGTTAAAATCTTTCCATGAATTCAAAGAAAGGTTTCTGGCACCAAAACCTTTGCATATTGCATTTATCAGTACTTTTATTTGCGTGGTTTTCTCTTCCTTGACATCTCATAGCTTAAATTACAGATTTTCAAAATATATGCTCTTAATCGTGACTAGTTGACTGCTTTATAACTGTTCTTTCCCTCAATCTCTTCTTATTCTTTAAATGCTGTCAGCCTTATCTGTTTTCATTGCCTTTCTCAACATTGTGTATTTCCCACATGTTGGGTTTTAATACCTCCAATATTATCTAATCAAATTCAAATTACTTCCACATTACACATTAATGTGGTCAGGTTTTCTTGGACATTGCTTAGTGATTAGCATGATTCTTCACTTTCCCATGTTTCCACTTTTAGTGTCTATAGATGGGTCCGCTGCATTTACTTACTTTCTCGTTTTCCCCTCTAACGTCATCTCCATTTCATACAGTCAACCCCACTTTGTGGGATAAGGCTTAGTTGTTGTGTTGTGGTTTCTTGACTGCCCATAATGTTGCCATTACAGATTATTGTCTTTGTAGCAATCATAATACATTCAAACAAACTTCTGATGCAGATTAGTGCCTAGCATACATCGGTACCGCATCAGTTATATGATTTATCCTGTTTTGCATCAGTTCCCACATTTTAGCGTCTTTAAGCTTCATCTGTGTTAATGAGTTGAAATTTCAGATTCCATATGAAATTAAGGTATTTGTGATAAGTTGATAACTCAATAATATTACTGATCTCGAGTTCTGGTTGTTATCGGTCTCACAAGAGGTGCTTCATTTTGGTGACTCTATTGTACCTTTATCTGTGTTCTGCACTGTTTCATGCTAACAGCAGATGGTGTTTTTGGTTGAACATTCAGGGTTTTGTTATATCAGACTGGGAGGGTATTGACAGGATTACCTCGCCGCCACATTCAAACTACACATACTCTGTCCAAGCTGCAGTTCTAGCTGGAATTGACATGGTTCGTGGCTTATTTTATACAAAACCTCTTACAGAAATGAAAGAAGATAATAGCGTCTGTGTTGCCCTATATAAAACTCCTTTTCTATTCTGGTTCGAAATTATATAACTCTGAAAATGGTTCTCTTTGTTTTGAAGGTCATGGTCCCTATCAACTATAAAGAATTCATTAATGATCTCATTAACCTGGTCGAGAATAACGTTGTCCCAATGGATCGTATTGATGATGCTGTGGGAAGGATTCTGCTTGTCAAGTTCACCATGGGTCTTTTTGAGAACCCATTGGCTGATTTCAGCCTAGTCAACGAGCTTGGAAGCCAGGTCAGTTTATCCGAGATAATCAAATATCAGGATTTGCAACCCTCCTATTGGTCATTTGATTGATGTATGTAGTTCGTTAAAATTAGAATGGACATTCCTTTGAAATTGGTGTTACATTCAATGGCCAAAAGACTGCTTAGTAAGCTTTGTATTTATTGATTTACTGACATGAATCAATCATTTTTGTATTTTAATTTAACATTACCAGGATCATAGAGATTTGGCAAGGGAGGCTGTCAGAAAATCCGTTGTGCTTTTGAAGAATGGGAAAAGCGGGAATATTACAGATCCAGTCATACCTCTTCCCAAGAAGGTGTCTAAAATTCTAGTCACCGGCAGTCATGCTGATAATCTGGGCTACCAATGTGGTGGATGGACAATTGCATGGCAAGGATTCAGTGGCAACAATTATACAACCGGTATAGTCTGCTTTCATCGCTGTATTAAATACATAATATTCTGTCTATGTGCACTACTTTTGTGCTCTACAATAAAATGATAGAATTGAATATCCACAAAATTGAACATTAAGCACTTAATAAGAAGATTACACAGGTGCTGGTTAGTTGCAACAAGAAAATCGTCTTCACAGTTATTAGAATGTATGGAAATATATACCCGTGCGTATAGGATGTTAGTACATAAATGTATCTAATCCTGGCTGTATTTTTCATAAAACTTCCTTTTCATGATTAGGGACTACGATCCTTGGTGCTATAAAATCAGCAGTCGACTCAAGCACAGAAGTTATCTACAGTGAGAATCCTGATGGTAATTTTGTAAAGTCCAACAACTTTGCATATGCCATCGTTGTGGTTGGCGAGCATCCTTATGCTGAGACTGCAGGAGACAGCCCAAACCTAACGATGGTGGAACCTGGCCCAAGTGTCATCAGCAATGTGTGTGATAGTGTCAAGTGCATTGTTATCTTAATAACTGGCAGACCTATTGTAATAGAACCATATATTTCCTCGATTGATGCTCTGGTGGCAGCATGGTTGCCAGGCTCTGAAGGCCAAGGCATTACTGATGTCCTTTTTGGGGATCATGGATTTAGTGGAAAGCTTCCAAGAACATGGTTCAAAACTGTCGATCAACTCCCAATGAATGTTGGTGATTCACACTATGATCCTCTTTTCCCGTTTGGGTTCGGACTGGAAACTGAGTCAGTAAAGGAGCTTGTAACAAGGTAACTCATCATACATGTATATCTCTTTATAGGACCAACTTCATAGCAGGTATCCCGTTTTACTGGACGCTTGTTCATATAATAAAACTTGATGGGAAAGAGAAAGAAATGAAATTTACAAGGGAGTTGGGACCGGTGGTGGCTTCTAGGTTTCAATCTATCATTACTACATATTGTTTTAAATCATTCATATGTTACGGTGTAATATAAATTAAAGAACTTGGTTACTTGTATCGATACTGATTACAGCTTCGTGATGCCTGCAGGTCGACCTCAGCTGGTGTTGTTGCAAGGCCATGCATACTTATCGTTGTGGTTGCTCTGATTCTTAGCCTATAGGTTAGAG
Organism: Pyrus communis; assembly: GCF_963583255.1. Taxonomy (NCBI): domain Eukaryota; kingdom Viridiplantae; phylum Streptophyta; class Magnoliopsida; order Rosales; family Rosaceae; genus Pyrus; species Pyrus communis. The sequence continues at coordinate 22,539,388 of NC_084812.1, forward strand.
GTATAGTTTTGGGTCTAGGATTTTTGGGTTCTCGGCTTTTCCTAATCGCGTAGGTTTCTGCTTACGCATTGCCTTTTTCATCAAAAAATTTCAGGAAGCTTTTACTAATGGTAGATTCCTACAGCAATTGGATTTGTTGACTGACACAGTTTACGGCAGAAGGAAGGGAAAAGCCTTGAGTTGATTAGATTATGGCTGCCACACATTCTGGTTAACAAGCAAAATATAAGCATTCATTGTCGAGCCGTTTTAACGATTACAATTTACATGTAGCAAATTTGGATAATAAATTAAGTTGATTTTTGTTTTGAAATTCTTGAGTGAAAAAAAAAAAAATGTTAGGAGGATCATCATCAATGGGCCCTTCTGTTGGTCTATTAATATTTTTTTTTTAAGCAATCTTTTGCAATTTTGCTTCAATACTTCGTAGTAAATGATATGGAAAATGTATGTATGAGATAATATGGGTTTTTTTTTTATTTTTTTATTTTTTATTTTATTACAAATGATCATTGAAAGTGACGTTGTTCGTCAATTTAGTCTTTGAAGTTGAAAATTAATCAACATCATCCCTAAAATTTATTAGAAACATCAAGGAGCTGGCTATCACAACTTTTTTTTTTGGGTCTCACACCCCTTAGTCCCCTCTAATTGCCCAGATCACCGCCCATTGCAGCCCCCTGACCTGGAACAAGAGGACGCAAGCTCTGAGTGAATACAAGAAGAAACTGTCACAAACTTCACACGCATCACATGCTTCTCATACTCGCGTGTCTTGCACGAGTATATCTAAGACAAAGTCAGCTACTATGACAGCTGGCACAATCCTAGCTTATGAGCTAGTTTAATCTCAGCCTTCCAATTCAAACAAATAAGAACAAGACTAAGTACGGAACTTGAACTCTCAAGAAATCAGCGTCAAGGCTTAATCACTAACAATGCATACTTGATCGAAGAGAAAGAAAAAACATCTTTACAATACATACAGATAAGTAAATACTGACCACGTACCACCGCAGGTGAACAAGAAATACGCGAAAAACAAAAATCTAAATAGAAGAGCTCAAACACTGATCCAAATATACCCCGAAGTGCTGAAAAAATTGTCGTTTTCGGATCCATGATTGCTGTCTTGATGTATACTAGTTCCCCCAAGCGTGCTCTCTAATAGCATCCCTAATAAGGAGCTCTATATAAGGCTGAAAAAGTGGTGGATAGAGTCCATTTTAACGCTTCGAGGAATCTTTGAGGCTTTATAAAAGAATCTCTCCCAACGAGGGGCTATATCTTTTGAGTTCTATATATTTATTTATGTAGTAATTTGATTAAGCGATGATTTTTGTTTTGTGTTAGCTTTTCTTAAATTGATTTTTGGACGTGTTATCTTAAATTAATTTTTTTTTAATGAACCCTTCAATCTAAAAAGTTCAAATTGTGACAAAGTTAAATTTTATCACTTATGAATTGTTCGTTGAATTAGATTCTCTTATCTCAAACTCATCTGTTGAAAGAAACAAACCCCCACTTCATCATTTGAAATAATTTGATTTTCACGTATAATACAACAATTTACCTAACACCAATTGGTAAATTAGTATCATACAATTTTGAAAAAAATTTATTTGAAAAATTCACCCATCAATGCCCATAAATGTTAAATTAATTTGAAATTTTAATTTTTATGGAATTTAAAACAATCATTAATTAGCCAAATTGCAAGAAACATAATTAAGAAAAATAATTAAAAATAATTAAAAGAGAGTATAAGTGTATTCGGAAGTGGAGGGAGAGTGATAGAATTTAGCTTACATGGGTTGCTACTTTGTTTGTGGGACCCATTGTTTTTTGGGGCTAGATGTAGTCCGATTTTATGCTACTCAAGAAAGGAAGTTGTTAGCCCCAGTGACAGATCTAGCCCTATTTTTCGGCTCGTTGGGGATGAAATTTTTTGTTAAGACTTGGGGATGAAATTTCTTGCTAAGGCTTGAAATGTGGTAGCCTTATGGATGATAAAGCCCCATTGGAGATGCCCTAACTCAAGGAACTAAAAATGTCGCGGCCTCATCTCTTGCAAACGTCGACGTAGCCTCATTGGTTCCAAATGTTGCTGCCTCATCTCTTCCAAACGTCGACGTCGTTGCCTCATCTCTTCCAAATGTCGCTGCCTCATCCCTTCCACATAGCTTGACTCCTCAGGAACAGTCAAAATTCTACGGGGGAGGAGGGATTCCTCATCAGCCACCGCCTCATTTTGCTCATTGTTTGGTAACATGGCATTAATCATAGGTGCAGTGCTTCGAAACTGTGCCAAATCAACTCAACTCAACAAGTTTAGAGAGTTTCTAGTCACAGCTAACATTTATAAAAATTTCATCCTCAAAATTTGCAATAATTTGCCATATAATCAAAATGCTCAAAGTATAGAAAAGAAATATAAAGAAGATATTAAGTTAGAGCAGTTACATATAGAGAATGTCATTCCGTCGCATGACGAGATTGCAATGATTTCTCTATCATGCCTCTAAACCCACTTCTAAACACCAAAGTGAAATGTAAAATGACCAAATCGTCCATCAAATCACTTTTCTCAAGGCTGTAAAATAAATAAATAAAAATCAAATACACCTAGAAATTCAAAATACTAAAAACAAATAATAAATTTGGAGTGGCATATCACAAATATAGACGGATGACTTTTAAATCAGATCAATCTTTTTAGAGAAGACTTGATTAGAAAAAAAAAAAAACAATTTATATAAACCCAGTAATTTTAACTTCAGCCATTAATTTTTGTATAAACTTTATATTCCATTTCCAGTTACACCTTAAAACAGATGTGGGTGTAGAGGTAAATTACTCAATTATATAAACTGGTAAATGGGTTGGTGTGGCGTCACTCATGGGAGCCACCATTTGTGACTGGTCACAGGTCTGATGTCCCTGTTTTTTTTTTGGTCTCTATTGTGTCTTCTTTTTGCTAATAATTTGTCAAATGTCCTATGATTTAACTAAGAGATAGCTTTGTTAACTCTTTTATTTGACATTCAAAATAAATAAAACAACTCCAAATACAATGAAATACGCGCATGCGAGCGTATTGTTAAATATGGCGTATCTTCTTCTCAGACTATCATGTCTCAAACCCTATGAAAACCCAACTATCTGAACCTCTATCCTCATAATCTGCAAGAAAAACACCATTGATCTCATATCTTTTTTCTTATGCTTTCTCACAGCCCATTTTATCTTCACTTTTTTTTTCCACCCATATACAATGATTGATAAAAAAAAACTCTCTTCTACTACCTGCCCCAAACACCAATCCACTACTTGTTCTTATGGTTTTAAATCATAATAAATAAGCAAAACACACAGTTTCTATATCTCCGTGTGAACTCCAAATTCCATATCCATAAGCAACCCCTCATTTTACAGTTTCAAGTTTCAGTCGCCACCCCTTGCTCTTACTCGGGGTAGGCAGCAGCCCGCTACTCCTTTTCTTCCTCCTTCCTTCCTCTCTTCTTTGCCCTTTCCTTCTTTTTCTCCCTTCTCATCTCCTCTGTCCATTCCCCCTCCTGCATCCACCTCCTCTTCCTTTTTCTTTCTTAGTTTCCTTGGGATTTTTATCTTAGTTTTCCTGAGCCAGATCTGAACTATCCCCTGAGTTTGTCTCAGATTTGGACTTCATGGTCCTTATCTGGCGTTTTTCGCTTGCTGCTTTATGTCTTTTATTTTTCCTTCTTCTCTCATCCCTAGCTGTGATACTTCATCCCATCCCACTATGTGCTTAGGTCAGCAGGCTCCGTTCAGAAAATTGGATATTAGATCCGCTTCCCTCCCTCACTTCCCCTACCCCAACTGGCATGCCGAATCCTCATCAAGGCCAAGTGTGGGGTATTTTACAAACCCCTTAGCCTCACTCTTTACCCATATGATACTTTGTTTGTATATATTTGTGGGGGTTCGTGAAGGGGACCTGGATCTGGTGGCTACTTTCTCAATTCAGAGTTTGGCTTCCTCTGAGGATGTGACGGCGGTGGCGGTGTGGTCTTTGCTTTTGCAACATTCAAGCCTAAGCTTGTGTAGGCTTCCCGTTATATCTTGGATTGTCGTTATCATTTTGCTTGGACTTTACTTTATTTGTTGTTGTTTACCCGGTTCATTTTGGGTCTTGTTAATGTAATGAAAGATATATTACTTGACCAAAAAAATAATCACAATAAATTACTTTCCATGTGGAACAACCTAATTAGACTTTTAGGATCCACATATGCACCACATTAGGACAATAAAACATATATAATAGAATTATATCAAAAGGAGACATTGGTTGGTTTTCACCTTTAAGACGAGAGCATTTTTGTTCATCACCATAACTTTAGTGTATGCTCACCATACACCTCATCTTCTGACACGTGTTATTTCAACTAATTTTGGTTAACTTTAATATTAAATATACATTTTCTAAACCAAAAAAAAAAAAAAAAAAACAAAGGTTAAGTGAAAGGACATATCATGATGAGGAGTATGGTGATCATACACCATAATTTATGGTGTTGAGCAAAAATGCACCACCGTTAAAACAAAAATGATGGGGGGTGCCCATTTGTGACCAAAACTAGATCCGGCAGTTTCTGACACGGCACGAAAATAAAGGGTTTCGAGTCAACACGATAACTAATCGGGTCATTATTGGGTGACCCGTTAAGAACCCGTTAATAACGGGTATACATGCAAGTAATAAGTGGGTAACCCGTTTCGACCCGTTAAGAAAAAAAATTATTTTGATAATTTTAAAGTTTAATTACTAAAAGGTTTATTATAAAATACAATAGCCATATTAAAAAAATACAATATATTCTATATTAAATATATAGTTTTGTATTATTATTCTATATAAGTTAAAAAATAAAAAGTTTTAGTCATTATTTATTTTTATTATGAGAGTTCCTTATCATCATTACTAGGATAAATTTTACTTAACATGTTGTTGTCCAAAATTAAAATAAACTAGTAAAGTATTTGTATAGGCAAAAACTAAGAAGAAATACATACAAGTATGAAAAATGTGAAAGAATATATGAACACTTGTGATTCATCATTATTCCTCCAGGAGTAGATAATGGTTACACTTACATTATTGTTTAGATTTTTAAAATCCTCCAAACCCTCATGAATAATGTTTTTTATTTGAGGGCAAAATTAATAAAATTAATAATAATTATTGTAGAAGTGTAAAAAAAATGTAAAAAAATATATACAATCTCTCATAGTGACAAGCTTTACAACTTTAACGAAGGGGCCAGCTTCAAAATCCAACACTATGATCCATAAACCTTAAATTTATATTTAACCATCGATTGTCATTTACGCTTTATTCTTCTTACTGAATTTCATTTTTAAAGTTTTCTTTTTTGAAAACATGATCATCTGGTGGATGTAAGAAGATGAATGGTTCAGATCTTTGATATCACGTTTCGATATTTACGGTTAACTGAAAGATGAGTCGATGTCATATAGTTTGTAGAAACTTTATAAACATCAAGCAATATTTTTCACTAATCGTAAAACTCTGAATATAATATCAACGATCCAAACCGTTTATCTTCCTGCATCCTCTAATAGATCATGTTTTCAAAAAAGAAAATCTGAAGAAAAAAAAAATTTGATGAGAACAATAAAGCGTAAATGTAAACAACAATCAACGGTTAAATTTTGATCTATGATTTATATGATTATAGTGGCAAATTTCGAAGTTAAGCTCTTCATGAATGTGAAATCATGTTCCCGGATTTCACTGTTATAATCTACATATTTGTATTGTTGAGATTTTTATCTTTCAGGAATTTATATTAATTTATTTGAATTTAGATTTTAATTAAACTAGTTACGAAGAGTGAAGTTTGACGCGTAGGCGTAAATCGTTCGTGAAATGGAGTTATAACGAGAGAGTTATTAACGTTTAAAGTTAGGGATATTTTTGTAATTTTGCCCTCATTTAGAAGGCTCCAGAAAATCTGAAGCAAAAGATGTGCCACGTGTGTGGCTAGAATGAAAGCAAAAGAAGAGATGGATGGCTGGGATAGAAAGGAAAGAAAAGAAAGGAGGGAAATGAGAGAAAATGAGGGGGAAGAAGGACCAATCGAAAAGAGAAGCAAGGAGGGGAAAGGAGAGGGGGGGAAGGAGGGGAACCGGACCCCTATTCGACCCGGTTCCACTTCTTGACCTGACCCGGTTTTTTCATCTTCTCCAATGGTTTTTCATCGGTTTTTCCAGCAAACCACGTTATCTAACCCCTTGAAAAATGTTCCACGACCTTCCCTCTACCCATTAAAACCCAAAATTGTAGAAATTTAGCCATGAAATTATGAAAACCGCATCGGTGGGTGCGGGAACCCCTTGCCATCTATTCTCCCATTATTGAAACGATTTTCACCAATTATCACCACCATTAGAATCTCCTTGAACCCAGGAACAAAGCCCAAACAACCTTGGAGGCGGCGGAGCACCGGAGGTGACGTATTGAAGTCACCTAAATCAAGGGTTTCTGGCAGTTCGTGGGCCATTTGAGGTGTTTACTGTAAAAATTGGCCTTGGTCACAGGTATGAAACTTACTCTACTCATTGAGATATTCATTCTGGTAAAACTTGAGAATTTTTGGAAATAGTTGAATTTTCCAGTGAGTCGGGATGGCCGACCGCCACCTGCAACGACGCGTGGCTAGTGGGCCAACGATGTCTTTTTAAGTACTATTAGATGCCCTGGGTTCATGTTTCATATCCATATGACGTAAATTGATTGTTTGAACTTAGTTTCATTACGATACATTACTTGATCAAAATATGAATTGCTAATCCGATCGTTGGATCGTCACCAAACCTTAATGTGTTATAGAACATAATATTTGAGGATAACTAAAACTGATTGATTGGGAATCCGACATACGGATCTTCCCGAATTAGATTTCTAAGTTAATAAAATTAATTGTTAACCGCCACTTAATTCTAGCAATTGGCGGAGATCCGACCGTCGGATCGCGGTGAGATTTTAGTATGTTGTTCTTTGAGCATAATGTGGACCTTAGGAAGTTACAGATCTAGATTATGATATGCGGATCTTCCGGATTAAATTACTAGGGTGTGGACCCCACCGTTGACGTTTGGTCAACAGGCCTTGAACCATTTGAATTACTAAAATTAGTATTACTAGAGACTCAGTGAAGCTTTACGGACTTGTCTTGGTGAGTAACCTTAATATATGTGATATGGTGATTACCCGATTCTTTATATTAATATCCTTTGTGGATATGACATGGTTTTATAAATGTGTTTTTCTGTTAAAATGTGATTCTTTTATAATTGGTCATCAATCTATTTTTATTAAACGTGATTTGATTCATGGATTCGTAATATTTGTGAAAAAAGTGATTTGAATTGCATATTGAAATGTTTTGTAAATTGAGGGCTAGGAGGGGACTATGACCCTACTTGGTTAGTCTGTATTAGGGGTCACTAGTGGTCCTGCTTGGTTAATCTGCATTAGGGGACCATACTCAATATGGATCGCGCTTGGTTAATCCACGTTGGGCGATCCTTATGACCATTTATACATAAGGGGTGATCATGCTTGATTAATCCGCCTTGGGTGATCACTGCTTAACAGTTATGTAGGTGTGACTCTGCTTGGTTAATTCGCGTTGGGGGGTCATTACCTACCTGATTATCTTGACCCTACTTGGTTAATCCGCATTGGGGGGTCACTAGTGGTCCTGCTTGGTTAATCCGCATTGGGGGACCATATTATATATCGATCGCGCTTGGTTAATCTGCGTTGGGCGATCCTTATGACCATGTTTGCTTAGGAGTGATCATGCTTGGTTAATCCGTATTGGGTGATCACTTCCTAACAGTTGTAGGAGTGACTCTGCTTGGTTAATCTGCATTAGGGAGTCACTGCCTACTTGGTTATTTTCTCAGGGATGGCTCTGCTTGGTTAATCCACTTTGGGGGGCCACTTCCTATTTGGTTGCTTATGTAGGCTTCGGCTAAAATGCGTCCCTCTAGCCCTAGTTTTTAATGTACATATTAAAATTGGTTTTTTAAAATCTTGTGGTTTGAATTAGAAAAACCTGTTAGATGTCTGGGTGACTCATACGGAGTTTTCAGCGACTTGATTATGATTCCATAAAACATGATTCTATACTTGATGTTTATAGATTGTGATCGATTGTCTGTTTTAATTGAATATCACATACTTGTATTCTTGTCACTCACCCGAGCTACGTAGCTTATCCAAGTTCTGTTTGGCGGGTGCACCATTTCCATGATGTAGGCACTGATTTTACATATGACAATTCTGGGTAGATTATGAGAAACCGCTTGATATTTTGGTTCCGTTGAGTGGTCCAAAACCCGTTGTTGTTGGATTCTGTTGAGTGGTCCGGAATCCTTGCTTTCGCTCGTTCCCATAAGATTAGTCTAGAACCCTAGATTCGAGTGAATGGGAATTACCCACAATAGACCTTGTGAATATAAAATAGATTTACCATGTTATTGCTCATAATCCAAGTAGGAAATTATATAGAGTTCATTGGTTAAATTTGTGAAATGATATGTTATTGCATTCATTGATTAACATAATTAAATGCTAAGATCATGTATCTTTGATTTATGAATTGATGGATTGATGGGATTGTGGAATGACCTCGGTTATGAATGTCATTATTATTGTGATATCCCGGCCCCAAAAATTATTATTTTATTTTATTCTTGACGTATTTCGATGATTTGATTGGAACTAGTTCGTTAATTCTCCAAATTTGAGAAAAAAAAAGCGAGGGGTACTTTAGTCATTTCTAATTTTTTCAACCTTTTCGATCAACTCTTGAATTGGTTAGGTAGAGTTCGATTCCATGAGCGCATAAGCGTAAACATATCTTATTTCCGAGTCAAAACGGAAAAATTAGAGTCGTTTGAAGTCGGTGGCATTTTGATAATTTTACCAAAATGCTATAAATAGGAGTGAGACCTCCAGAAAAGGGGGAGGTTTCTGAAAAATGGGCAAGGGAGCTGCTACTAACCCGTTTTAGGGGAGACTTGGACCCGAAAACCCACAAAACATGACCCGCTTGTATCTTCTTCATCCAAGCTCCGTTTTGGGTGATCTTGGTGTCCATGGAAAGCTCTTGACGAACCCTACATCTCTGTGGTGTTAGATTTCCCAATTTCTCTTCCATCTTTGCAGTTCGACGCTGCAAAGCCCACGAGTTTTCCGGCAGTTTTATCATTTTTCCGATGATTCCGGCAACCCCTTTCCTTCGAGTGAGGTATGAAACTTCATCTACTCTTCATAATCTTCAAGTTGGTATGCTTAGTTTGTGCTTTCGTATTCATTTTAGAGTTGGGTGTTTAGAACTCTAGAAATCCGGTTTTCTCCGGTGAATTTGGATGGTTTTCGGTTAGAAATTATCGTCAGCCTAGTTGTGAAAAGTGTTTCCCTTGTTGAGCTCTAGCTACCACGTAAATTTGAGCTCATCTAGTTAATGTTGAAAATTCGGGGTTTCTAAACCATCCATCTTGACTACCACTGCGTGTGGCAGTGCGTGGGATTGTTCACGAGTGTTGTCTAGGTTTCAAAAACCTTCTGGTGATCCTGTGAACCTATGTCTAGCTCGGTTTCCAAAAAATTAAATTGTTTGGTGTGGTGATCAAATTGGACCACCACTTGTTTGTGTGATTGACGACAATCTGACCGTTGGATCATAATGAAATTTTAATATGTTATTGTAGAAGCATAATGTGGACTTTGGGAAGTTATGGATCATAAATCCAATGTGCGGATCTTTAAGATCGAATTACGTAGAGTGGTGGACCCTATTGTTGACCGAGAGTTGAATTGTGGTTAACATGTCTCGATATGTTCTAAATAATAAAATTAGTACTATGGGAGACTTAAGTGAAGTCTAGTGGGCCTACATTGGTTAGAGAGTGACTTGAACATATGTGATATGGTTATTACCTTGATTTCTTATATTGGTATCATCTGTGAATATGACTTGGTTTTATAATGTGATTTCTATTGAAATGTGATTATATATATATATATATATATATATATATATATATTTAGCCATAGACCTACGTTTATCAAACATGATTTGGCTTGTGTACTGATGATGATCGTGATATGTGATTTGACGTGCATATTTGAAAGGTGGTTGATTGGCATAGATGGTATGATATGATGAAATGTGAGTGACTTTAATTTATGTGAATATGGAATGGTTTTATAATTATGTTTCCTATAAATTGTTAATTTTTATATTTGGCCATCGATCTCTATTTATTAAATGTGATTTGATTCATGGATCGGTAATATTTGGGGAAAGGTGATTCGAATTGCATATTGAAATGTTTTGTAAATTGAGGGCTAGTAGTGGACTATGACCCTGCTTGGTTAATCCGCATTGGGGGGTCACTAGTGGTCCTGCTTGGTTAATCCACATTGGGGGACCATACTATATACATGGGTCGCGCTTGGGTAATCAGCATTGGGCGATCCTTATGGCCATGTATGCTTAGGAGTGATCATGCTTGGTTAATCCGCATTGGGTGATCACTTCCTAATAGCTATAGGAGTGACTCTGATTGGTTAATCCGCTTTGGGGGGTCACTGCCTGCTCGGTTACTTTCTTAGGGGTGGCTCTGCTTGGTTAATCCGCTTTAGGGGGCCACTTCCTGTTTGGTTACTTATGTAGGCTTCTGCCGAATTGCATCCCTCTAGCCCTACTTTTCATTGTGTTGTGTGAAATTATGGTTGTGAAATATTATGATTTGTTTTAGACGAACCGTTGGATGTCTAGGTGACTCATTCAGAGTTTTTAAAAGTTTGGTATTGATTTCTTATGAATGATTTATATTCAAGGTTTATAAATTGTGATTGATGGCTGGTTTTATTATTGTATCACATGCTTATATTATTGTCGCTCACCTGAGCCTCGCAGCTTATCTGAATGCTTGATTTGGCAGGGCACCAATCCCATAATGTAGGCATTGACATTACATATGACAGGTCTGGGTAGATTACGAGATACTGCTTGATATTTTGGTTTCGTTGAGTGTCCGGAACCCGATGTTGTTGGATTCCGTTGAGTGGTCCGGAATCCTTGCTCTTATTCATTCCGTAAGGTGATCTTAGAATCCTAAATTTGAGTAGATGGGAACTACCCACAATAGATATTGTGAAAATAAATCAGAATTACCATGTTTATTACTCATAATCCAATTGGGGAATTATATAGCTATTCTTGGTTAATTCGTGAAATGTTTTGTTATCGCATTGCTTGATGAACGTAATTAAATGCTAAGATCGTACATCTTGATTCACTAATTGCTTAATTGACGGGATTGTGGAGTGACGTTGGATATGAGTGTTGTTATTATGATTATTTTAGTTGATTAATATTTCTGGAGATTAATGTTGTGCTTTGTTAATTCTTTAATATGTTACACGCTATGAAATGTGATTTTATGTGGGAACGTGATGATTTATGGGATGGATGAAGTGGAAATGTTATTCGTCTTGTGGGATTATTATGTTGGATAACATTGTTATTGTTATGATTGATTTGTTGATAAATATGGCGAGAGAATATAATTGTGCTTCGTCGTTTGTTCTTTAAAAGACTACATGATTTTCATGGTGATACTTTGTTGGGACATATCGACTTATGTGATGAATGTTCGAGTGTACTGAAGTAATGAACTACGAATGACTTGGTCCTTATTTAGGGTACATAGGCAGTCTAACGAGGATGTTAGATGCAGCCATAAAGTCTACGAAGAATATTTGTTCAGTCAGATCTTAAGTTATGTTTTACCTTTTTCCAAAGGCAGGGTATGTTAGAGATGAGTATTTGGTGACATCACGTGTCGATCCTGGACGTATATCGGGATCGGGGCGTGACAATTATAATTATTTTAGTTGATCAGTGTGGCTTGATAATAATATGTGCTTTGTTGGTTAATTGATGTGTTACATGCTGTGGATGGAAGTATCGTCCTGAAAACATGGAAGTTATACGATGGATGGAATGAGAATCTTGAACGACATGTTGGTTTGTTATGTAGCCCGAGTCTAGGAATTTCATGCTGTCAGGTTATAATAAATGATTATTGAGGAATGCTATGCTTTTCTGCTTGAACTTAGTGGGATAAACGTCTGATTTTGTGAATGTCGAACTACGAATGGTTTGATCCCTATTGAGGGTACGTAGGCAGTCTAACGAGAAGGTTAGATGCATCCATAAAGTGTACAAAAAATTACTATGTAGTTGGATTGTGAGTTGTGTTTGCACATATCCCGGAGGGGGTATATGTTAGAGATACAAATTCTTGGTGACATCACGTGTCAATCCTGGACGTATGTCGGGATTGGGGCGTGTCATGAAAGTTGTAAATCTTGTCATTACAAGTGTTTATATATTTTTCTATATTTTTTACACTTGTACATTAATTAAAAAACTATTAAAGACTTTACTTAATTATTTAAGCTATTAATTAATTTATACTCATTTTGTTTCAGAAGCAATGGATGCTAGAGATTCATATTCAGTAAACCTTAGTGATGAGGAGTTCGTGGAGATTATAATGGGAACAGAACGATATCTTAAAAGTGAAAGTATAGACAATACAAATATGAGTCTTGCAAAGAAAAAGGCTAGAACAATCAATTTAGGTAAGCGAAAATATACTTAAAAGAAAAATGCGTTTTTATGTTTTGGATGTGACAATATAGAATGTATATACTTATTAAGTATTATGTTTTTTATTTGATTATTTATTGGTTTAAAATATATTTTCCTTAACGGGTAATGGGTTGGATCATTACCTGTTAATATTATCAGGTTGATTTCGGGTCGGGTCATTTTACCTATTTATTTTAACGGGTTTTACACGATATGACCCGTTAAGATATCGGGTATGATACGAAAACGACACGAACACGAAAAACATGACACAAATACCATGTCTAACCAAAACTCTCTTTTTCGGGTGGAAGGGAGGATTTTCTTCATTCGGAATACGGGAGCAAACTACATGTTAGGAATAATACAATCAGCCCCGCATAGGGGTTTTGCCATATAAATATTGAAACCCGGTACAACAGACAAAACTCATTAGAGCTGACAACAAATTAGCAATAGGATCTGCTTCACATTAAACACTAGTGTCGCAGCAACACTCAACAAAGATGCACCTCAAAGGGGAAATTGCCATTCCGCTCAATTTTCCCCCACCGCCCCGTTGGAGGGCCAAAGTACTTGCTCGTCATCAAAGACGGCATGAATTTGCTGATCCACTAGTGAAATATCGGCCACTCCTCTTTATATATCGATGCAAACTCAAAACTTTATTTCTCCACCAGCTAAAGGAAAGATCCACACACCAGATCCGAAATAGATCTTCAGCCTTCGCCCAAAGCAAAAAAGAACGCTTGCATTGGATGTCTTGGAAGAAAGATCCAGCTATAAAACTGGAGAACAGCCCTGAACAAGCCAGGGGATGATCAAAACCTTGCAAAAACGTAAGGACTATTTCCATTGACATCATCAAGATTCAAACTAAGAAATTACATCAATACGAAGAGACATTTGATCTTGCAATAACAAAAATCACGCGTCCGCATAAACAAAAAGGGTCAGAACTAAACCTGCAAGAAAGCATGAGGTAAACCTCAGACATTCTTTAACTTGTTCATATTTGATGGAGGCCATCTGCCTTTCTTTCTCAGTTTTCGCTTGCGAACAAGTCGCTTCCTGCGAAGCCTTATTTTCTTCGCCAGTTGCATCTTCTTCTTCTGCTCTAGCTGCTCTTGCAGCTTTGACTCCAAAGGAAGCTTGTCGACAGGTACCACCGTCTTTTCCTTGCTATCTGGAAGGGGCTCACTGCCCTCATTTGCGGCAGCAGTTCCATCAATGTCAGAGGAGGCCTTAACAACTACTGAAGCTGACCTTTTCACAACGGGCAAATGAAGTCGAACTCCACTGAAAGATTTCGGATGCAGATTATTGGGTTTCATGTGCATCCTTGAAACTGGAAGCCAGAGACACAAAATAAAATTACCGAAAAATATACGAAAAAAAGCTGATATACAAACCAAATTAACTATTACTTTAGTCTAAAGAAGGAGGCGAAATTGCACTGTAGAAATGAACAGTGTTTTGGACCACATTTCAGTTTATTTACAGGATTGCCACTCAGTTGCTTTTAACACACTTTCGTTTTATTTACACAATTGCCACTCAGGCTTAAGAACTGATTTTCTACCGTTCGCTGCATTTCAGCTTTTGACTCGGGGAGAGAGGGGAGGGGGATATCACGGCTGACAGATTGGAGAGAGACGATGACTCCCATTTTTGACTCGGAGACAGCTGGGTGTCGCTGTGTCGAGCGGAGAGAGGGGGACAGAGCGACTACAGAGCAGGGAGACACAGGGCCTGCATTTCAGCTTTGACTTGGGGAGATAGAGGGGAAGGGGACATCATGGCTGACGAATTTGAGAGAGATAATGGCTCCCATTTTTGACTCGGAGACAGCTGGGTGTCGCTGTGGCGAGCGGAGAGAGGGGGACAGAGAGCCTACAGAGGAGGGAGACACAGGGCCTGACAGATTGGAGACGGATGGGAGCTACGGATTTGGACTGAGTGAGAGAAAGATTTTGCTAGCTCCTCTGCCAGGATCTTTGGGATTTTCTCCCATTTTAGAGAGAGAGATACAGAGCGGAAAGCATGGGTGTGTGTATTCTTTAGGGTTGACAGGTTACGAACAGAGTCGGTGATGAGGGGATGCCTCAGGGACGAATGGCAGTGTCTGGCCTTCATTTCTGTAGCTCGAGAGCTTCGGTGAGATGAAGGAGAGGAGCAGGGAGATGGGCTCGAGTCGGCGAACGGCCGAAAAGATCTTCAGGGATTACAGTGATCGGAGAACCGACGCCGTCCACGATTTAACTAACGGTACTCCGATCTCTCTCTCTCTCTCACTCTCCTCCGTTTCTCTCTCTTAATTTCCTTTTGGTTTTGGAAATCTCTGACCTTTTGGGTGATGTTGTTTTCTCATGTGGACAGAGAGAGAGGTCGAGCAAGGTTTCGTCCATTTCGGTCAACTTGGGCTACCCCCAACGTTTGGTAAGGTATCAATCTCTTCCTGGTTTTCACTTTGATTTTTTTTATGGAAGGTTTGAGATTTCTGAAAATTTTTCTCACTCTGTAATTTCCCTCAGATCCCTCGCCGATCTCTTCTCTCGCCTATGTCGTCTTACTCCACTGTTCACGTCAGGAAGGCCCGTGCGTGGTTTTTTGGGTGGGGATTTCAGATTTCAAGGGGGAGAGAGGCTGTGCTTCGTTTCAATTGGGCCAAGCCTCTATTTGCAAATCGAGGCCCCGGTGAAGCATAAGCATTACAGGCCTGCAGTAAATTCTAGGTCACCTCCTCCATCTCCGATAAGCTCTCCTATATACATAAGTATTAAAAGAACAATTTCCAATATTTAATTTCACCATTTTCTCACACTTCCAGTTGATTGTCCCTCGAATTTGCAGGGAAAGAAGAAGGAAGGAAATGCCGCGAGGTACGTCACCAGGTCACAAGCTGTCAAGCAGCTTCAAGTCAGTCTTCCCCTCTTCAGGTCTGTCTTTGGTATTCAAGTTGTAATTTCTGTATTTTCACATGATTTATGCAATTTATGTTAATCTAGGGTTTAGGGTTTGTGCATTATTCGGATTTATCGGTTGAATTATTGTATGATTGCTTAATATATGTGCATGTTGTTGGAAATTATAGAAAATTGTGTATTCTAAAGGGCGTGTTCCCTTGGGAGCTGAAGAAAAAGGTGAAAGGAAATCACCATACCTATTATTACTTGAAGGATGTTTCTTTCATTCAGCATGAACCGCTACTCGAGTAGTTGAGAGAGATAAAAGCATACGAAAGAAAAGTAAAGAGAGCCGATGCGAAGAAGAACAAGGAATGAGCTGCTCTCCTGAAAGAAAGAAGACCCACTTACAAATTAGATAGAATTATTTTGCAGAGGTTTGTTGGGTTTTTCTTACTGTTAAAAAATTAGTTGCATGTCTGTTATTGTATGTAGGGCCTCTGACAGTTGTTGTTTGGTATGTTTGGAATTGCAGATATCCAAAATTCGTTGATGCACTTAGAGATATAGACGACTGCCTCAGCTATTGAGGACAGAATTGATGTCAAACACATTCATAACTGTCGAAAGGTATATTTGAATTTTTCTAAAAAAAGGAGTTCTGAAGTATGAAATGATGCTTAGTTACTTCTAGGAGTTAATCGTTTCGTGGAATCTTCCCTTAATATTGGTGTTGCTTTCGTACCAGGTTGAGTCATGAATGACAAGCTTACATATCTTGGACTCATAAATTGCGTAAAGTCTTTGTATCTGTTAAAGGCATATATTATCAGGTTTGGTTATGTACTGTACACTGCTTATCAAATCTTCAACTGTGCATTTTATGTTATTGTGTTATTTGGGTATGAATTCTTCCGTTGTTTGTCCATGCAAGCAGAGGTTAAGGGGAAAAAAGTCATATGGTTGACCCCTCACCCTTTGCACCAAGTTTCGACTGATGATATTGATTATATTTTGTACTTTGTATTTCTTTTTGTCCGTTATCAACCTCTGTTCGATTCCGGAGTGGGAGTTTGATAAAGAATGTGACTTTGAGATGACAGAGTTTTTGAAATTGTGTTGTAGCCATGTGTGAAGCTAAATGATGCAACCTTTGATCTCTCCCATCTGAATAAAGCTAAATTTTTGTATTAAAATGTTATAATATTCAAATGTATACTAAGTTTCTCGGTAGCCAAAACAGACCCTTTACATGATTTTGTCTAGAATTCATTTAAAGATTTAAAATTTCTCTTCACTCTGTTAATGGGTTTGATTTTTCCCCATCTGTTTTGCAGTTTGAGTCTACTGAGTTCTGCGGATTCACTCAATTGCAATCATCTCTTCTGCAAGTAATCTCTACCTTCATTATTATTCGCATATGAATGTTAGGTTTTATTTAGATGTATTAATACTTGGAATGTGCTTGATCATATTGCCAGTGTTTGCTTATTTTTTACAGCATTTGCACCGTGAAGTCAATGAAATCGGGTTCCATTTGTCCAGTTTATAAAATTCCATATCGACGCAGAGGTATGAATCATGATAATTTTATGTGTGCAATGATCAATTGGCGATGATACATCAATCTTTTGTGTTTCAGTTTCTTTTGTGTTTGTGTAACTGATCCTAGGATGTTTGTTGCAGGCACTGGGAAGACGACTCTGTCTACGGATCATAATCGGTATCTAATTGGATTTGATGAGCACTGCTGGAGCAACAATGGTGTGTCAAACATTGAAGGTGGTTGCTATGCCAAGTGCATTGATTTGTCAAAGAACTGGGAACCAGATATTTGGAATGCTATCAAATTTGGGACTGGTACTTAACATCATGATTTAATTGAACATTCTACTTTAAAAATGACAGTTAGCACGAAATGTTTATGTTCTGTGTCATGATTGGAGTGATATTTCAAATTCTTATCAAATATGGTTGCAAGTGTTTGGCAGTTTTGGAGAATTTTGTGTTCGATGACCATAATCGAGAAGTTGATTACTCAGAGAAATCTGTTACTGGTAAGTAATTTAAATTTTGGGGTATTTAGTTGAAAGTTTTAATTTATAGTTTAGTTTAGTTTTTTATTTATTTATAATTTTGGTATTTTGTTTGTGTTTGATTATATTGAATTCGGATTTTAGTGAACTTATGTTTGGGCTTGATATTTTCCTACAGGTTGTGATTGAGGGAGCTTGAAATAGTAGTTGGATTTCATCGTCGTTGGTAAGGAAGACCTTCTCCCTCTCTCATTTCCATGCTAATCATTCCAATTTTCATTTTTGTGTCCAATTCTAAATTTTAGAATCAGGGTTTAGATTAGAACCATGTGTTACGCATTTGGGATTTTGAGTACAGTTAGTATTTCATATTTTCCCTCTTGTTTTTTTTTTAGAGATAATCAACTGTTATTAAGCTGTTTTGGTAGTGATTATAACTTCCTTTAGAAATAATGAATCAAGTGATAGAGAGATAAGCTAATCGAAACAGTTCAAATATGAAGGAAAAAATGTTTTGCTTTTTTAAGGTTTCAATTTTTTTGAAGTTTGGAGGCTTATATCAATCTATAACAATTGTTTGAATGGTTGTATCTAAGTATGCATTATACATTCAATTGAGCCGATGATGCATGTGTGCCAATGAATTTTGAAGAGTTCGGCTTGGTTTTCTCTCTTTGGTCTTTAACATGAAAGGTGAGGCACCTGTTCGTTGACTAATTGAGTCCCTTCTCCAAGTTTTTAGTATAGATTGGGTCGCTGTAATTTGCTTTTATGAGCACATCTGTGACTAAAGAAAATTTAAGCTGTCAAGTTCCCAAAATGTCTAAGGATATATCAAGTTTAACAAGTCACGAACTGTGATCAATCGAAATGCAGTGAAATTAGGGATTTTACACTAAAAAACTCAGTTAACTTTAGACCATAGGATTAGCATTTTGTTGCACATGTGAGTATCATTAACCTGCTCATTTTATTTTTCTGGATAAGAAACAAACTGTCATTGAAGGGAGAAGACACTGTACAAAAACAAAGTTTATGTAAGATTTATATACGTGAGATCTTTGCTGCCATAGATTTTACTTGCTATATATATTTTGGGTCATAGTGGATAGCTGGGATAACCTCACAATAAGTATGTATTTTTCTTCTATATAATCAATTCTATAGCTGTTGTTTTTCCTGATCCATATTTGCATTCTACATGTTATCTTTGACTGGCTTATCAAGTCACTAAGCAGCAAGCGGATGTGCTGTTTTTAATTTTAGTCAAATGGAACAAACTAATGGTCTAAGAGATTGCCTAAATGGATCCTAGAATAGTAAAAAATGCATAAAAGTTTGAAATAAATTGAGATCCAATATTATGAGTTGATTATCAGTACCATACATAAAACAAGGGAGTTCTTGATTCAAAGGTGAACCATTCCATGAAATTATGATATTCTGAACAATGAATTTGTGTTTTCCGTTAAACAAGAAGCTAAAGCGTAATCAAAGGATTTGTTGACCTATTGTGGAAGGTGAGATGCCAACTTTGTTTCCCAATGCTTATCTTTTATGGAAATTTTAATATTTTATATTTTGAAACTCTAAACTGATTGTCCTTCACGTGTTTTATGTAAATAGTGACATATCTATGCACAAATGATTACAATCAGTTCATCGAAATCTTGGTTATTTAAATTCTTAAGAGATGCCTATGTTGATTTGTGATTTTGTTGCCCTGTGTTTTACTTTGTTGGTTGGCAAGAAGCATGTTCAGTTGATTCAATTTATTCTTTTACTTTCTATGACAAAGCAATCCTTTGCAGTCCTTTGGTATCAAGGTTTTTTTTTTTTTTTTTTTCCGTATAAATCTGGTGCCCTACATGCAATTACACACGTGTGAGAGACTTTTTAAATTAGACGCACTACACACTTCTTACGAATTTTATAACATCAGATTTTCATTCAGTTGCTGTTTTAAATTTGGGCTTCCGTTTGGTTGAGCAATCTTTTCTCCAAAAGGTAACATTGTTTCTAATGCCTAATCAAATTTTGATTTCTTGGGTCATTACAATTTATGTAGTTTTGTAAAGAGAAATTTTTTTACAAGTGCAAACAACTGCCAGATTTTATTTTGAATTCTGAATATGCCAATAGAACCATATAATTATAATAGTTTGGCAGTTACCGTAAATCTTTTTGTGACGTTTTTTAATGGATATATTAGGGGATGGACAGAAGTCCCCGGCAGCAATCTCTTTGTGATCATTGCTGGGATAATATCTTGGTCATTTTGAGTTCAGATTCAGCTAGCATGTGGTAAGCGTTTCTTTTCCGATTACTTTCATTTGTTTATTTGTGAATCAATAACTTTTTTAGGAATAATGAATGTCACAATTGCTGATAAATTGATACTTTGTTCGGAGCTTGAATTGTAGATTTGTGCAAGCTATCCATATATGGATCAATGCTATGGACTCTTCTCAACTTATGGACCTCAAATTTCAGTGCGTCTTCCATCATTTATCCTACCTGACTATGTATGGAGCTATTACATTTGCAATCATATTAATTCCTTGAAAACAATATTTATATTTCTCTGTAAACTGCTAATTTTGTATTATACTATCGTTTCCTTGCTGGTACATTAAAATGAAAATATGAAAAGTAGTCTCAATCTTCTGAGGGAGAGAGGTGTTGGGTGCCTGAGACGAGGGGTTTCAGGTTAGGGAACCAAAACGTTCAGTTTCATCCTATTCATTGTACAATGTATTTTCATGTCAGCTCAGTTGAATGTATATAAAAACGAAGCTGCATATCTTACTAACTTCATTCACTCATCTATCCCTCTTTTCATTTATGATTGTGTTAAATTTATTCAGGTAAAATGTATAATATTCATGCAATTCAAGGTGATGCATTCAAGTCCCGCAGCAACGCGCGGACACATTTTCTAGTAAAAACTAAAATAGTTGCTGAACAAGTTTTCAGTTTTCAAAAAAGCAAAAACAAAACCTGGAAGACTGAAAACGAAATGGAATAACTTGAGAATTAATTTACGGCAGCCGAATGTAGTACTTATTGCATCACATTGTGTAAACTAACATATCAGATTGTGTACTTCGTAGCAGTAGGATTCTGCAATTGGCCTACACATCAATCAAACTTTAGTCACCATGTAGTTTGACCTGGTCCTGGTAACTTATATGTACAAGGATGCCTTATTGTGACCAGTAAACCTGGAATTAACCACCGGATTCTGAACACAGCATTCAAGATAGATGTGTAAACAATATGGAATCAGATCCTCTGATCCCGACCCTAAGAAAGTGTGTCAAAATGTGTCTCCCGATCTTGACCCAAGAAAATAGATGCAGACCTGGTTAGGAAGCAAAACTAACCATCTTTCTTGTTCTTTAATTTCCGAACTGTCCAGCCATGTCTGATGCATGTGCAACCAAGTGAAAGCAGCTGGCACCTCAGCCTGGTAAAGCCATAACAAATCATGAGTAATATAACTACCAGATTAAAATCTCTCCCAAGTTATTACATTCTAGGCCAACAGGGGACATGAACTTAAAAGGTTATACCTTCGACCTCATCAAAACTGTAGTCAGACAGCATTGCCGCTCGTTCTCTACACCAATAAATCCAACAATCTGTCATCAATAACAATCCATTTCTATCAGAAAACTAAATCAAGTTCGGCACGATAATTAGCACTCACAAAAACCATTCTGCATGATAACTTTTCTGGAAAGCTAAAAGCAGCTTCCTAAATTTTTCCACTTACATTTTACATGACCCTTTCAGCTTTAATGTCTATACTTGGAGAGTCTCAGATATTTAACTAACGACTAGCTACCAGTTTTGATACAAATGTTAGATATTCTACTAGATTAAGTCAACAAAGATATTCTTCAATTCTTATTCTATTCTTGTATAAATGCTAGAAAGGAAGCCTCATCTCACCTTCAACACGCAGATTGATAGGAGTGTTGCCTCTGTTGATACCATGAAAACTTACTTCATTGGTATGTAATGTATCTATTTCAATACAACCTTCAACTGTGTTTGATGCACACCAACATAAATTGTTTGATTTCTAGTGTTTGTCTCATACTGTCCGCATTTCATTCCTGTTATATCTTCAAATCAAGCTGTTAAGTGACTTTTTATGATGGCACAACACAATTCTTGTATATCTTTCTTGTGGATTTTATCTTATTAAGAAAGGAGTTTACGCACGAGTTGGGGTGTTCTCTAGTGATTTAATTTATATATACGGATAAAATGGTTGAAGTAGCAAAATGAATAGCAAAACGAAGGGGTGCAGTTGGTAAAAAAACCCTGCAATTGAGGTTATTCTGCAGAGATAATGTCTCTGCATAGGGTGTTTGAGATGTCAATATTAGGATTTTGTACTTACTGTGCAATTTTCCCTAAACATATGTCTAGAATCCTGCCTTGGTGTCACCAAAAACCACACATTACCTCTTTTTGTTGCATTTCTAACTTTGTACAAGCTAAACAGGAAGTATCACTTTGAATCTGGAGGCAGCAAGAACATATCCTGTTATGAGATTGGTTCTTCTTTATTCAATTAACAAGCCTTCAGATTGTTCTCCTTTTGCCCCATTCTTTTTTGCCTTGGAGGGAGTAAGACTTTCGGTAAAGAGAAAAATATTGAACACACAGATGTTATGACAATGGAGTGAGGATGTGTTCTGATTTGTGCAGGTAGTGTATTGAGCGGTGGTGGCAGTGCACCACTTCCAGAAGCGAGTGCTGAAGACTGGGTTAACATGATTAACGGATTTCAGAAGGGAGCTCTATCTAGTCGTTTGGGCATTCCTATGATCTATCACATTGATGCTGTTCATGGACACAATAATGTCTACAATGCTACAATATTTCCACATAATGTTGGGCTTGGAGCTACCAGGCAGGTAAAAGTTTCAGATTCTATTTGCTTCATTTCAAAACATGATAGGGCTTTGTTCTATTTTTACACAAAGGATGAGATCTGTCACCGTCGTTTAAAAGCAGCACTCTGTAACTCTATAACTACAACAAGGTCCCATTAGGGTCAAATCCTTACAAGTAAATCTCTATTATACTTCAGCAAGTATTAAAATAACTAACCATGCATTTCAAAATCCTTTTAGATGTTTTTCGTTTTATAGTTCATTGAATGTGTCTTCTTTCTATTAAATATTTCCAGTACACAGGGACCCTGAACTGGTACGAAGCATTGGTTCTGCAACTGCTCTTGAAGCCCGAGCTACAGGGATTCCTTATGTATTTGCTCCTTGCATTGTGGTAAATAATACATTGCAAAAGGATTTACGCGTTCAGCATTTTCTTCTTTTATATGCTTAACAATGTCCTTTGAGTGCATTCATATTTTCTCCATCTGATGACTTCTGTGCATTGCCTGGAACATCCTATATAGGAATGTAGAGATCCAAGATGGGGCCGGTGTTACGAAAGCTACAGAGAAGACCACAAAATTGTGCAAGAAATGACGGAGATTATTCCAGGTTTACGGGAGATATCCCTGCAAATTCTCAGAAAGGAGCGCCATACGTTGGTGGAAAGTACGAATTTTATGAAAATAAGCATACTTCTATCTTTCCTTTTTTATTTTTCTCTGTTCATTCCATTTTCATTTTTCCTTCTTTTGATTTAAAAGATACAATCCTTTGTATTGTAACTATTGTTCATGATCTCAATTTACTGGATTTTGTGAGCTTAGGGAAGATAATTTGGCTGAAATATAATTTGGAGAACACGCGTCGTGTTTTTCTAGTTATGGATTCAATTAATAAATCAAATGAATTTAGTGGTTCTTTTTATCTTTTATTTCCTTTACTAATGTTAAACTACTCAAGCTTTCAGTGATTCCTGATATATGTATTTATTTATTTATTTATTATATTTTAGTAAAAAGGATGCAGCTTGTGCAAAGCACTTCGTTGGTGATGGTGGCACAAGCAAGGGCATTAATGAGTACGACACTGTGATTGACCAACAGGAATTGCTTAGCATCCACATGCCTGCGTATTCTGACTCCATCATCAAGGGTGTCTCAACCGTGATGATTTCCTACTCCAGTTGGAATGGGAAAAAGATGCATGCAAACCGTGATCTAATTACGGACTTCCTTAAATTTAAGGTATCATTTTATTCACTTTTATTTAATATCCAAGCTTGTTGTAGTTTTTCTGGAGTTAACAATCACATGCACAGAAAGATATAAAGTGCAATCATGTCTCATCCATGTACCGAGATTTGATTTAAGCACGAAACTAGCATGCGCAGTGTTAAATCTTACCATGAATTCAAAGAAAGGTTTTTGGCACCAAAACCTTTGCATATTGCAATTATCAGTACTTTTATTTGTGTGGTTTTCTCTTCCTTGGCATCTCATAGCTTAAATTACAGATTTTCAAAATATATGCTCTTTATCGTGGCTAGTTGACTGCTTTATAACTGTTCTTTCCCTCAATCTCTTCTTATTCTTCAAATGCTGTCAGCCTTATCTGTTTTTATTGCCTTTCTCAACCTTGTGCATTTCCTACATGTTGGGTTTTAATACCTCCAATATTATCTAATCAAATTCAAATTACTTCCACATTACACATTAATGCGGTCAGGTTTTCTTGGACATTGCTTAGTGATTAGCATGATTCTTCACTTTCCCATGTTACCACTTTTGGTGTCTATAGATGGGTTCGCTGCATTTACATACTTTCTTGTATTTCCCCTCTAACGTCATCTTTATTTCATACAGCCAAAACCCACTTAGTAGGATAAGGCTTAGATGTTGTTGTTGTAGCCATTACAGATTAGTGTCTTTGTAGCCATCATAATACATTCAAACAAACTTCTGATGCAGTTTTTGCGCATTTCTCTTGATACAATTGAAGTGCCTAGCATACATCAGTACCGCATCAGTTATATGATTTATCCTGTTTTGCATCAGTTCCCACTTTTTAGCGTCTTTAAGCTTCATCTGTGTTAATGAGTTGAAATTTCAGATTCAATATGAAATTAAGGTATTTGTGATAAGTTTATAACTCAAAAATATCACTGATCTCGAGTTCTGGTTGTTATCGGTCACACAATAGGTGCTTCATTTTGGTGACTGTATTGTACCTTTATCTGTGTTATGCATTGTTTCATGCTAACAGCACATGATGTTTTTGGTTGAACATTCAGGGTTTTGTTATATCAGACTGGGAGGGTATTGACAGGATTACCTCGCCGCCACATTCAGACTACACATACTCTGTCCAAGCTTCAGTTCTAGCTGGAATTGACATGGTTCGTGGCTTATTTTATATAAAAACCTCTTACAGAAATGAAAGAAGACAATAGCATCTCTTTTACACTATATAAAACTCTTTTTCTATTCTGGTTCGAAATTATAAAACTCTGAAAATGGTTCTCTTTGTTTTGAAGGTCATGCTCCCTATCAACTATAAAGAATTCATTAATGATCTCATTAACCTGGTCAAGAATAACGTTGTCCCAATGGATCGTATTGATGATGCTGTGGGAAGGATTCTGCTTGTCAAGTTCACCATGGGTCTTTTTGAGAACCCGTTGGCTGATTTCAGCCTAGTCAATGAGCTTGGAAGCCAGGTCAGTTTATCCGAGATAATCAATTATCAGGATTTGCAACCCTCCTATTGGTCATTTGATTGATGTATATAGTTCGATAAAATTAGAATGGACATTCCTTTGAAATTGGTGTTACATTCAATGTGGCCAAAAGACTGCTTAGTAAGTTTTGTATTTATTGATTTACTGACATGAATCAATCATTTTTGTATTTTAATTTAACATTACCAGGATCATAGAGATTTGGCAAGGAGGCTGTCAGAAAATCCGTCGTGCTTTTGAAGAATGGGAAAAGCAGGAACATTACAGATCCAGTCATACCTCTTCCCAAGAAGGTGTCTAAAATTCTAGTCGCCGGCAGTCATGCTGATAATCTGGGCTGCCAATGTGGTGGATGGACAATTGCATGGTAAGGTGTCTAAAATACATAATATTCTGTATTGAAATATATTCACAAAATGATAGAATTGAATATTCACAAAATAGAACATTAAGCACTTAATAAAAAGATTTCATAGGTGCTGGTTAGTTGCAACAAGAAAATCGTCTTCACAGTTATTAGAATGTATGGAAATATATTCCCGTGCGTATAGGATGTTCGTACATAAATGTATCTAATCTTGGCTGTATTTTTCATAAAACTTCCTTTTCATGATTAGGGACTACGATCCTTGGTGCTATAAAATCAGCAGTCGACTCAAGCACAGAAGTTATCTACAGTGAGAATCCTGATTGTAATTTTGTAAAGTCCAACAACTTTGCATATGCCATCGTTGTGGTTGGCGAGCATCCTTATTCTGAGACTGCAGGAGACAGCCCAAACCTAACGATGGCGGAACCTGGCCCAAGTGTCATTAGCAATGTGTGTGAAAGTGTCAAGTGCATTGTTATCATAATAACTGGCAGACCTATTGTAATAGAACCATATGTTTCCTCGATTGGTGGTCTGGTGGCAGCATGGTTGCCGGGCTCTGAAGGCCAAGGCATTACTGATGTCCTTTTTGGGGATCATGGATTCAGTGGAAAGCTTCCAAGAACATGGTTCAAAAATGTCGATCAACTCCCAATGAATGTTGGTGATTCACACTGATCCACTTTTCCCGTTTGGGTTCGGACTGGAAACTGAGTCAGTAAAGGAGCTTGTAACAAGGTAAACCCTTCATACATGTATATCTATATAGGACCAGCTACGTAGTAGGTATCCTGTTTTCCTGCAAGCTTGTTCATATAACAAAACTTGATGAGAAAAAGAAAGAAATGAAATTTACAAGGGATTTGGGACCGGTGGTGGCTTCTAGGTTTCAATCTATCAATACTACATATTGTTTTAAAGCATTCATGTGTTCCGGTGTAATATAAACCGAAGAACTTGGTTATCTGTATCGATACTGACTTCAGCTTCGTGATTCCTGCAGGTCAACCTCAGCTGGTGTTGTTGCAAGGCCATGCATACTTATCGTCATAGTTGCTCTGGTTCTCGGCTTATAGTTTAGAGGTATAGTTTTGGGTCTAGGATTATTGAGTTCTCGGCTTTTCCGAATTGCGTAGGTTTCTGCTTACACGGTGCCTTTTTCCTCTAAAACTTTCAGGGAGCTTTTACTAATGGTAGATTCCTACAGCAATTGGATTTGTTGACTGACACAGTTTATGGCAGAAGGAAGGGAAAAGCTTTGAGTTGATTAGATTGTGGCGGCTACAAATTCTGGTTAACAAACAAATTATAAGCATTCATTGTCGAGCCATTTTAACGATTACAATTTACATGTAGCAAATTTGAATAATAAATTAAATTGATTTTTGTTTTGAAATTCTTCAGTGAAAAGAATGTTAGGAGGATCACCTTCTATTGGTCTATTATTATTTGTTTTTTTTTTAAGCAATTTTTTGCAATTTTGCCTCAATACTACGTAGTAATGAATTATGTGAAAAATGCATGTTTGAAATAGTTTGGATTTTTATCATAAATGATCCTTGAAAGTGACGTTGTTCGTCACCTTAGTCTTTGAAGTTGAAAATTAATCAACGTCGTTCCTAAAATTTACTAGAAACATCGAGGAGCTGATTATCACAACTTTTTTTTGGGTATCACACCCCTTAGTCCCTTCTAATTGCCCAGATCACCGCCCATTGCAGCTCCATGACCCGGAACAAAAGGACGCAAGCTGAGAGAGAATACAAGAAGAAACCGTCACAAATTTCACATGCATCACATGCTTCTCATACTCATGTGTCTTGCACGAGTATATCTAAAACAAAGTCAACTACTATGACAGCCGGCACAATCATAGCTTATGAGCTAGTTTAATCTCAGCCATCCATTTCCAATTCAAGGCTTAATCACTAACAATACATTACCTGATCGAAGAGAAAGAAAAAACAACTTTACAACACATACGGATAAGTAAATACTTACCACGTACCAACCGCAGGTGAAGCAAGAAATACCCCAAAAAGCCAAAAACTAAATAAAAGAGCTCTCAGAAGCAGAAACCAACTCAAAACACGAAGGAGTCGCAAACTCTTACCACACAAAATCACCATTTCTTCCCTCTCGCAGGTCCCTTAGTCTTGCTACTATATCAGTGATCATGCGCTAAATACCTCAATCCCCATCACCCCGTGACCCACAGATACAACCCCATATCCCCCCACCTCTCCTTGAGGCTGCCACCGCCTTCTCCTCCTTCTCTTCCTCATGTCTCGACTGCTTGAGATCACTCAAAATTGCCTTAAAAGCCATCGCCTCCTTTTCCCCGTAGCTTAAGTCCACCATATCACTCATACGTGCAGTGCTCTGACACTGATCCAAATACCCTTAAGTGCTGAGAAATTATCGTTTTTAAAGAGAGAGATGCTACAGTTCCCTCTACCTCAAGGAACTCTAGACATTGCTGCCTCCTCTTCCAAACATTAACGTCGCTGCATCATCTCTTCCAAATAGCTTGACTCCTCAGGATCAGTCAAAATGTGATGAAAAATTTGTTGGCAGTCCCACATCAGTGGGTGAAATGAAAACAAATGAGTTTAAATAGGATTACCCCTTAGAAACAGGTACCCAGGCATTTTAGGGTAAAACCCAGCCCTAAACGTCAACGTTTGATCTCTTCCA
Source organism: Pyrus communis (assembly GCF_963583255.1). Lineage (NCBI taxonomy): Eukaryota > Viridiplantae > Streptophyta > Magnoliopsida > Rosales > Rosaceae > Pyrus > Pyrus communis. Next base: position 22,567,799 of record NC_084812.1, read on the forward strand.
AAGGTCAAAGTCGCTGCCACTTCTCTTCCAAATGTCGCTGCTGCCGCTTCTCTACATAGATGCGCCGCATCTCTTCCGCATCTCATCCGCAAAGAGCCGCCGCATCTATGCCGCTTCTTCCGCACAGAGCCGTTGCATCTCTTCCGCTTCTTCCACAAAGAGCTGCTGCATCTCTTCCGCTTCTTTCGCAAAGAGCCGCCGCATCTCTTCCGCTTCTTTCGCAAAGCGCCGCCGCATCTCTTCCGCTTATTTCGCAGAGCACCGCCACATCTCTTCCACTTCTTTCGTAGAGCGCCACCGCCGCCGCATCTCTTCCGCTTCTTTCGCAGAGCGTCACCACATCTCTTCCGCTTCTTTCGTAGAGCGCCACCACATCTCTTCCGCTTCTTTCGCAGAGCGCCGCCGCATCTCTTCCGCTTCTTTCGCAAAGCGCCGCCGCATCTCTTCCGCTTCTTTCGCAAAGCGCCGCCGCATCTCTTCCGCTTCTTTCGCAGAGCACCGCCACATCTCTTCCACTTCTTTCGTAGAGCGCCACCGCCGCCGCATCTCTTCCGCTTCTTTCGCAGAGTGCCACCACATCTCTTCCGCTTCTTTCGCAGAGCGCCGCCGCATCTCTTCCGCTTCTTTCGCAAAGCGCCGCCGCATCTCTTCCGCTTCTTTCGCAAAGCGCCGCCGCATCTCTTTTGCTTCTTGCCGCATCTTTTCCGTTATCGTATAGCGCCGCCGCATCTCTTCCACTTCTTCCGCATAGCGCCGCCGCATCTCTTCCGCTTCTTTCGCATAACAGCGCCGCATCTCTTCCGCTTCTTTCGCATAGCGCCGCCGTATCTCTTCCGCTTCTTTCGCATAGCGCCGCCGTATCTCTTCCGCTGCCGCCGCTGCCGCAGAGCGCGACCGCATCTCTTCCGCTTCTTTCGCAGAGTGCCTTTCCGCTGCCGCTTCTTCCGCATAACGCCGCATTTCTTCCACATAGCTTGATTCCGCAATATCCTGCTGCCTCTCTTCCACATAGCGCCCCTTCCCTTCCACATATCTCTTCCACATAGCTTGACTTCCGCATAGATCCTGCCTCTCTTCCACATGGCGCCACATCCAGGGGAGGCGGGATTCAACATCAGCCACCGCCTCATTTTGCTCAATGTTTGGGACCATGGCATTAATCTTAGGTGCAGTGCTTCGAAACTGAGCCAAACCCCCCAAATTGATGAATTGCTGTTCTGGGCAGTAACCATGTATACCAGTTCCCTTTATGTCAAGGCGCTTCAAATACCATAAATCTTCAGGCAACTTCGAAAGTTTTGAGCACCCATTGAGAGTGAGCCATTCGAGACTTAACAAATTGCAGATACTGTTCGGAAGATAGACCAGGCTTTTGCAGTTTTTCAGATTTAACGACACTAGTCCCTGAAGCCGTTCAATTGATGCAGGAAGCTCTCTGATAGATGTGTTATCCAAATCAAGGCTGGCTAATCTTTCCATATTTTCTAATATGTCTGGAAACACCTTAAACTTTGTACAACCGGAAAGAGAGAGATAATTTAGGGACTTGAGCTGACAAATGCTGCTTGTAAGACTCTCAAAGTCTTTGCTATACCGTAGCGTCAAGGTAGCAAGTCCAGTAAGACTATAAATTATGGATGGCAATTCTTCAATTGCAATCCCTGAAAACTTAAAATTTTCTTGGCCGAGAAAAACTTCTGCAACTAAAGTCCAATCTAAATGAAGCTCTGTTAGGTTCTCCGTAACTTTTAGAAACTCTGGTAAATTCCTCAGATTTGAGCAGCCAGAAACATTCAGGGCTTGAAGAGATCTCATATGAATGCTGCCTGGAAGAATCTTTAATCTTCTGCAATCCTTCAGGCTCAAGGTAACGAGTCCCGTAAAATTTTTGATGGACGAGGGCAGTTCTAAAATTGCAGTCTCATCTAAATTAAGCTCTAATAGGTTCATAACTTCAGGAATTTCTGAAAAATTATACAGATTGAAGCAGCTGGAAAAATTAAGGGTTCGAAGAGATCTCATACGAATGTTGCTTGGAAGACTATGAAGTTTCTTGCATTGCCTTAGACTCAAAATCTCAAGGTTTTGAAGAGATGAAATTGATGGGGCAAGGCCTTCAACAGATGTCTCATCCAAGCGAAGCTCTCTTAATCTTTCCATATTTCCGACATTTTCTGGAAAGGCCTTGAGCTTTGGACAACCAGAAAGATTAAGAAGTTGCAAGGACTTGAGTTGAACAATGCTGTTTGGAAGAATCTCAAGTTCTGTGCAATATTTAAGATTCAAAGTAACAAGCCCTGTAAGGTTGTTAATTGATCGAGGCAGTTCTTTCATTGCAGTCCCTTGCAAATAAAGCTTTGAAAGCTTCTCCATAACTTTGGAAATCTCTGGAAACTTCTCAAGTTTTGAGCAAAAAGAGAGATCAAAGGTTTCAAGAGATTTCATACAAATGTTCCTTGAAAAGGACTTGAGTTCGCCGCACCAACTTAGATCCAAGAGGACAAGTTTTTCAAGGGCAGAAATGGATGGGTGAACCTCATATAAACTTGTGCATCCACCAAGAATTAGCTTCTCAAGATTCTTTGCCTTAGCGAAGTCCGGCGTTTCCTTAAGACGATAAGAGCCTTTTAAATTGATAATTTTCAACTTTCCAAGACGCTGTCAATATACATCAAGGAAAATATGTGTTACATACATAATAAGGCATTTAAAAACTAAACCATTTAAAAGCAGTATATAGGCAAATGATGAACGTACCTCAGTTCCTTTCCAGAGGTGTTCAACCCAACTACATTGCATGTCAATTTCAACAAGATTCTCTGGGTTAAACTTGGACGATAAAGACTTTAGGGGACATTTGTTCCAAAACAGATAACTTAGTTTTTCAGAGAGAAACTTTAGATTCTCGTATTGCCAGTGATCATCGGCCGACTCGCCCTCTGGTAGTAAACAGTGGGTATGGACTCTGAGTAGTCTTAGTTTTGGCTTTTGAGCAAGGGCGATATCTAATTCCACCACATTGTTTGAGTGTGGCCATTGCACAATTATGCTTTCAACTGCTTCCATAGCCTGGATTATCAAAATTGCACTTTGAATGAGTACAAACTTAAGATTAAAACGCCCAATGCACATGGTTCTCATGAATTGCATTTTGGTCAAAGTTGAAGCTTTACTTTTATTATTAAGGAAAACTAACAAAAAATCCAAAAAAAAACTTTATTTTAATGAAAAATGACAAATAAAGATGCAGTGAATAGTACTAGGAAAATGTAAAAATGTGGTTTTTTGTTAAAAGTGAACAATACCAAAAGTATTATTATTATTTTAAAATTTACTAATATTACTGGGAGAGAAAAGATTCAATGCAATTACATTAATGGAGTGGACGGGAGCGTATTTCTCACATTTTTTTTATTTAGCACATAATGAACATCTTCACAGCTCCACAATCTGCTGCGCCTTCCAGGCTCCTTTATATATTCCTGGCGTACGATTTGGTGACCCATTTCCTCTATTAAATCATGCATCTCGAGTACACCATCAGATGAGATAGTGACAAGAGCTCTACCAACTAGAACGTCTAATCCGGTATGGGGATGGAAGTCACAACCCTCCATAATCCTTGTTGCCAAGTCTTTCTTCATTTGTTTAAAGAAACATGCAATATCAAGAAATATTGCCTTCTGCAAACCATCTAGTCCATCATAGCTTGTTCTAAGGACTTTTTGGATTCCCGGGTGCGGGTTTCTCGCTATTTTCTTTAACTCATCTTTCCACACAAGTACACTTTTGTCATCGAGAAATGCTCCCAAGACTTTGAGTGCTAAAGGCAAACCTTGAGCATATTTTATGAAATGGCCTAACAGATCAATGTATTCTTCTGTGGGTTGCTTTGTACTCAAAGCATACTGCCTAAACAGCTTGAGAGCATCATCGTCATTTAACAACTCGGGCTCATATATTGTCAAGTCCTGCGATTGCTAGTTATATAACACTCATCACACTGTCATTGAAAACACAAAGTAACGACCCAACAATTCTCAGGAGTTTATTCTTCTTTCATTTACTCAATGCACTCTTCTAAGTTCAATCAACATATAAGAGAACTAGTCATCTATATCCTCTCCAGATGTTTTATAGACCTTTTAATAGCGGCTATATATTTTGATCTTGCGGTTTGAAGAATTAATTTAACTTGTTCTTTTTTTACTTATTAATGTTGGACAACGTCTTTTTTACATTATGTCTCCTCTCTGTTTCTCACACCTGCTCTTTCCTCATCATGAAAGAGGGAAGAAATTAAGAGATTTTGTACAAACGACATCGTCCCATGTGAAAAAGTAAATAAAAACAAGTGAATTCTTCACCGCAAGATCAATATCAAAGGCCCCTAATTTTTTATATTAGTTTCCTCTTCCCTTCTCATGGAAAATATCTAGGTGTGGTGGTGGAAAGTTTTGCAGAGAGTTGGTGAGTATTCAATTTTGTAGAGGGTTGGGAAGGAAGTCTTGGTTCTAGTTGTATTAACATTAATGATAACCACAGGAAATTAGCGACTATAAACGAAATAAGAATTTTCTTCAAAACTAAAACGACCAAAACAGGAAATTAGCTAAACTTCTAAACTACTAAGTGAATAAGATTATGAGGTTATGAGTTACTGGTAATTTTGTGAATCCCAGCCACATAAATCGGGGGCTCTTTGTAAAGCGGACCTCCACCGCTGCACTTCTTCCATGTCGGCGTCAGGATCATGTTCATGTTTAGAAAAAGCTTCCTCAAAACTTCCCTTGATTTTACGAACATGAGATGGGTCTACTTCGTAGAAGATGGGAATCACAATCTGCTTCTTCTGATCCATGCACTGCAGGATTTGGACGAGTTCTTTCAAGCACCATGTGGAAGAAGCGTAGTTTGGAGAAAAAACTACAACCGAAAGCCTCGAGTCGCTTATAGCCGTCAGTAGCTGCGAAAGGCCGTTGCCTTTTCTGAGCTCTTCAGCGTCAATGAAGGTGTTGATTGACCTCCGACCTAGAGCTTTGTAGAGATGGCCGATGAAGGTCCTGCGAGTGTCTTCCCCTCGAAAATTCAAGAAGACATCGTATTTGCAATCAGGAACAGATGAAGAAGAAGAAGCCATCAACAAGCACAAGATCGACAGCCTAATGTGATTCTCAAGTAGCCCCTTAACAAACTCAAGATTGCTGGTCAACGACCCCCTTCATTGGTTCTCACTAGAAAAATGAGATGCATCTCCAGGGGGTCGCTTTGGGCAAATAAAGTCCACTAATCTACGCGGTCCGATTGCATGTTGGCCGGCAACCCCATCGGGCTGGGCCCCAGTCCCTTCAGCATTCCCTTGCTTTTTGGCGCGTTGCCTTCCTTTTAGCGCGTCAAAGAGCGCAGCTTTCTCTCTTTCTCAGCGCGTCCACACGCAGAGTGGATCGGAAAGTTAGTCTAACAAATACAAATGAAAGAAAGTAACATTCATATTTTACTAAGCCTTTTAATTTTTATTTAAAATAGTCTCTAAGATTAACATAACTTCTCAGTTTGGTTCCTGAATTTTGATCGATAGAAGTGATGGTTAAAATTGTTTACCATCAATCATTTTGGTTATTCTATGAAAAATCTTGGTTAAATTAAGGGTATTTTTGTTAATCCCTTTGAATTGATCATGATGCAAATTATTGGTGATCCAAATCTCCTTTATGCCTGTAGCTTCTACTTATGTCATAATCTTTCAGCTTCTACCAATTATTGTTTCAGATGATTTTATTTTTACTATTTATTTTACTTTGTCCATGGGTGGCTTTTAGGTTCCCCTGCCGTCTTACTTGCTGTGTTATTTTCTCAACAAGTTTTGCTTTTATGTCCCCTTTGTTCGTAAATTTCCTCTTTTAATTTTAATATGATAATGGGATGATTGTTGAGCACTATTACCCCATGCTTTTCACGCATGCACACAAAAAAAAAAAATTTAGAGAGTTTCTCGTCACAAGTAATATATTTATCAAAATACTTGAAAAGTTTAGAAAGTTTCTAAGTCACAACTAACATTGCCATATAGTCAAAATGCTCAAAATATAGAAAAGAAATATAAAGAAGATATCAAGTTAGAGCATTCCGTTGCGCTATGGGATCACAATTATTTCTCTATCTTGCCTCTAAACCCACCTCCAAACACCGAAGTGAAATGTAAAATGACCAAAACACCCATCAAAACACTTTTCTCATGGCTCAAAAATAAATAAATAAATAAATAAATAAAAATCAAACACACATAGAAATTCAAAATACAAAAACTAAATAATAAATTTTGGAATGGAACAACTTTTAAATTAGATCAATCTCTTTTGAGAAGACTTGATTAAAAAAAAAATTATTTAAACCCAATAATGTTATCTCTTCACTCATTAGTTTTTGTATAAACTTTATATTCCAGTTACACCTTAAAACAAATGTGGTCCACATTCTGTGGGTGTGGATATAAATTACTCAATTATATAAACTAATCAATGGGTTGTAGTAGCGTCATGGGAGTCCCCATTGGTGAATCGGTCATAGGTCTGATGACTCCCTTTTTTGTGTCTTTTTGCTAAATATTTGTGACATGTCCTATGATTTGGTTGAAAAATAACTTTGTTAACACTTTTACTTGACATTCAAAAATAAATAAAACAACTCCTAATATGATGAAATGCGCGTGCGAGCACGTTGTTAAATTTGACGTATATTCTTAGACTATCATTAGAAATTACGCCCTCGTGTTGCTGTGGGAATCAGCTGTTTCAGGCGTAATCGGATGAATAAACACATTTAAATTGAATGAATTCAACACAAAGCTGGCATATAAACACATTGTACAATGAGTGGGAAGAAACTGAAAGTCTTTGATTAGAAAGAGATGGTTTCCAAAAAAGTTCTGTTTCCTTAAGAAACAAAAGAAACATGTAGTTCACACATATAATGTGTCCTAAAAGGCCAAGGAGAAAACAATGATTAGTCTTGCGTAAGCAAACCTGATATACAAGGTGTTGATTGAGTTCTGAACCAGAGCTTTGTGGAAATGGCCGATGAAGGTCTTGCGAGTGTCTTCGCCTCGAAAATTCAAGAAGACATCGTATTTCCAATCAGGAACAGATGAAGAAGAAAAAGCCATCAACAAGCACAAGATCGACAGCCTAATGTGAGTCTCGTGTAGCCCCATAGAGCAATTCCACCGGAGGTGGAATAGCCCATCATCCAGTCAAAAAACCAAGCTAGCACTTTGTCAATTCATTCCAGCCCGTGTGTTTGCCTGGCACCTAGCCTAAGTTGGTCTCCAGACTAGCCCCATTTTTGACAGACCTTGGGATGGGCCATTTGTGTTGTTGCGCGTGGCGCGTGGCATGTGGGCGCGAGTAGCAGACAACAAAATCAAAGGCGGGGCCCAATGGCACAGGCGCACTAACATCTCCCCTGGGTGGTCGACGTGGTCCAATTTCTGTCATTGGATTTCCAATGGTAAAAAAAATTTGAATTTCACTTTTAAACTGGACCGTCTAATCACAGATCAATGGTCCAAGTTTTTTCCCCCAAAAAAAAAAATTAAGTCAGAAATTAAAAATAAAATAATTAATTTTTATTATTTTATGATAAAAAATAATAATATTTTAATAAAATTGACCAACCTATTTTTTGTGTTTAAGGGTGGAGATACTTTGGCTATTACTATTCATTGAGGTCTATTATTGTTCACTTGAATGAATAAATACGCTGGATGCTAAAGTAAAGTCTTTAGGGTGGAACTGCTCTTAACAAACCCAAGATTGCCGGGCAACGACCCCCTTCATCGGTTCTCACTAGAAAAATGAGATGCATCTTCGGCCCCCGCCGGGGGGGGGGGGGGGGGTGGCGGCGGCGGCGGCACTTGGAAGTTCCCAGGAAATAAAGGGTCGCTTTGGCTAAATAAAGTCCACTAATCTACCAATTTACCAAGTGGAATTGCACATGGTGGCCGACAACTCCATCAGGATGGGCCCCAGTCTTCTCAGCAAATCCTCTTTTCCCTTTCTTTTTGGCGCGTTGCCTTCCTTTTAGCGCGTTTAAGTGTGCAGATTTCTCTCTTTCTAAGCACGTCCACGGGCAGAGTGGGTTAGAATTTTTAACCCAACCCGATTTCTTGTGTTAAATTTGTTGGTCAAAAATCAGTTTTACCAAGGTTCTAAAAGACGTTATACGCTGGTCAGGCGGCGAGCTGGGGCCTAGCGCCTAGGCATCTAGGCGGATTTAACTAAATCCATTATATTTTATGTAAATAAGTGTATGTTTATACTTAAAATATATATAATTTCATCATAAACTACAAAATAGAATGACACATATAATATGAAGTATTGGAACATAATGAAAATATGGGGAACAAACATTTAAATATTCGACAAGTCTCTTACAATTTATTGAAAAAAAAAATGCAAAAAGAAAGTTATTTATTTTCTGCCTAAGTGAGTCGATGCCTTGGTGGGTTTGGACGGATGCCTAGGCGGTCTAGGCAAGCACCTCAGTAGGTCTATGGGTCCTTTCTTAATTTTCAAATGCCTAGACATTAATCGGTGCGGTAACCAGCCACCTAGCGCCTAGGCGGCGCTAGGTGGACATTTTTAGAATAGTGGTTTTACCCAAGAGTCGAAGCAAATTGGAAGGAATTTAAAATTTAAATTTTAGGTTTTATTAGAAAGTTGGGGTTAGAAATTGTGTGAAAAATTATGTTTTACAGGTATAAACACATCAACTTATATCACATCTAATTGAATCAAGCAATCTCTAAGCATGAGAAATGGATCTTAGAAAGTATAAATCCTACCTCATAATATTAATACAATTAACAAATTCTCAGTGCATGATCACAAAAAGGTAAAGAAAAGTAATTCAATTTCTAAATTTCAAAAATGGGAAAGATACAAAATGGGTCTAAGTTCTCATTTCTCACCATAATGAAAATTATGATATCATTTTAACATGAACTCATGTTTTATTTTGGTCACTAGTATTATAAAGCTAGCGACTTCAACCTGTGCAAGCAAACAACTGAATTAGATGCAAGCCTAACTTTGATTTAACCAAATCAAAAAAGCAATTACGATCATACTAACCACTCCTATTCCCATATGTAGAAGCTATCCCTTGTTTTGCCTTTGTGAGCAGTGCAGTTTTCACTCTCTACACACAAAATGAACACACTCAAAATGATCAGCAACATTAAAAAACTTAATAAATTATATGTATACATTACTATATATGTATTTGGACATAAAGTACAAAAATTTACTAACAGATTAAAAAAATAAGTATTATGAATTGGAATTAAATGATATTATAGTTGTTAAAGAAATACCTAACCAATTTTTGCATATAGCATCATAAATTGTTAAAAAAATAACTGCACTGAAATATCTAATTACTCAAATCTATAATTCCATTAAAACACATCACCGAAAACCCCAAGGAGAGAGGTGCATATTCCTAACCTTGCACAGTTAAATTTGCATTTTGTTTGAGGGGAGAAAAATGATCAAAACTGATAAGTCAATAGTTAAATAGATTTACTGTGGTGTCAAATATTTTTTAATACATACATAATGCTGTATATTTAAGTCAACTAATATTCTTGCATACCTTCGGTTATAAAATGTTTGGAGTTGAATGTATATATACCCAAATGGGAATAATTCTTTATCCGAAACTTAGAACAAACCAACTCATCCGAGAACGCAATGGAACTTAGCTGCAACTCCAATTTAATCAATGTAAATTATTATACTGAAACAATGTGATCAAACTTAATCAAAACTCCAAATCCACCAAAAGTTTAAATTTCTTACCTTGAGTACAGAGGGCTTCAGAAAACGACGGAATTCTAGCTTGGAAGTAAAATCCCAAAAATCAGAAAAATGAAATTTGCACAGAATTCACAGTTGTAAACACAAAATTACCCACCCCAAATCGGCTAGAGAACTTCCCCTCTAAACTCAAACAAAATCAACTCCAATCTTAATTAAATTTGTTTTCTTTTCCAAAACTTCTCTCAATCTGCAACATCATGAGCAAATCAAAACCCCTAAATGCAATTGATCACAAACTGGATCAGTGCTCTGTCTTTCAGACACAACGAAAGCATAACCATATTGCCCAATAATATATAAAGTTCGCTAAACTAATAGGATTTCAAAATTTTGTGACAAAGAGATTAATACCTTAGTCAATACCAGAAATGTTCATAGCTGAAACACAGAAATGATGAGCCTAAAAATCATAACCTAAACAAATGATAAGATAACCATAATCTCACACAATAACATTATACAAAAATTTAACCACAAAAATGGAAAATGAACAGATTCGTAAAGGAAAGCAGCAGCAAAGCAACTAATGGATTCTCTCAAAAGATAATATTGTCAAATTTGTAAGATTAAGCAAGCAAGAGAGACTGCTGGCTTGCGGAGCGGAAGTTGTTAATCGACACATTATTTTGTCATAAGTTAAGCAACTAAAGGTTTGTTTAGGCACAATCGTAATCAAACCGAGCTTAAATATTTTTAGATATAGCAGAAGAATTTTTTTTTTTTTTTTTTTTTAAACCAAGATAAAAATCTGAAAAAAAAACTCACAAAATGCAAGGTCCTCCAAAAAATTAAAAACCCACAAACCAAAAACTTAAAATTAAAAAATTAAAAAAAAATATCAAATTTCTTTCTCTAGAGGTTCTGACAAAGAAACCTCTTTACCTGCACAAAAAATCAAAAATTAAAAACCCACAAACCAAAAACTTAAAAAATAAAAAAAATCAAATTTCTTTCTCCAGAGATTATGACAAAGAAACTTGAAGAGGTCTCCGATGGGTTTCCAAGGGAGAGGTCGAAATGGAGGAGATGTTGTCCAACGGATGGGGAGGAGGAAGGAAGGAAGAACAACGCATCATTTATCTGCACAAATTTTGACTGCTTCGTCGTTCTTAGCAAGCAAGTGAGAGGGAGACAGAGAGACAGAGAACCCAAGATCAGTGAGCCAAAAAACGTGAGGATTGAGAGGAAGAAAAGCGTTTATGAGACACGGATCGAAAAGGATGGAAGGCTCCAGAAGACCAACGCGTCAACATCGTATGGAAGCAGACGGACGCGTGACCAGCATGGGCAAAACTGAGAATTCACTATAGAGAAGCCAAAACAAAAGGCAGTCAGAGTAGCATTGCAAGGACATTTTCGCCATTTTACTGTTATAGAACAGTGCCCGATGACCAACACGTGTGAAACATGGCACAAACGAAATAAACAAAGCAAGCAGGGGCAAAATAGGTATCACACTGCTTTATGAACAGTATTTCAGTTCATTTTCTCTTTTAGTGTTTGTGTGTCTATATGTATATATATAATTTTAGGAGTTGGAGTTAGTATCTAACAAATACAAATGAAAGAAAGTAACATTCATATTTTAGTAAGCCTTTTAATTTTTATTTAAAATAGTTTCTAAGATTGACATAATTTTTCACTTTGGTTCTTAAATTTAAAATCGATAGAAGTGATCCTTGAGATTGTCCACCATCAATCATTTTGGTCATTCTGTGAAAAATCTCGGTTAAATTAAGGGTATTTTTATCAATCCCTTTGAATTGATGGTTTCCTTTATGTGTGTAGCTTTTGCTTATGTCATGATCTTTCTGTTTCTACCAATTATCGTTTCAGATGATTTTGTTTTTACTATTTGTTTTACTTTGTACATGGGGTGGCCTTTAGGTTCCTTTGTCTTACTTGTTATGTTATTTCCTCAACAAGGTTTGCTTTTATGTCCCCCTCGTTCGTAAATTTCCTGTTTTAATTTTAATATGATAATGGAATGATCGCTGAGCACTACTACCCCATGCTTTTCACACATGTACACAAAAAAAAAAATTAGAGAGTTTCTCATCACAAGTAACATATTTATCCAAATACTTGAAAAGTTTAGAAAGTTTCTAGTCACAACTAACGTTGCCATATAGCTCAAAGTATAAAAAAGAAATATAAAGAAGATATCAAGTTAGAGCAGTTACATATAGAGAATGTCATTCTGTCGCGCTATAGGATTGCAATGATTTCTCTATCTATCGTGCCTCTAAACCCACCTCCAAACATTGAAGTGAAATGTAAAATGACCAAAACACCCATCAAACCACTTTTCTCAAGACTAGAAGATAAATAAATAAAAACCAAACACACCTAGAAATTCAAAATACAAAAAATAAATAATAAATTTTGGAATGGAATATCACAAATAATAAATGTGGGCCACCTTATGTAGCCAGGGATCTGCTGTCCCGAATTTGATGTCCCATTTGTGTCTCGTTCTTAATTTTTTGACATTTGTCTATTAATTTAACATTAATGTTAACACTGATAATTTTTTATAAACTAATTGAAAAATTAAAAATTAAAGAAAATAAAAACCCATTTGATAACTATCCACTGCGACTACAGAATCCCATTGTCGATGACCACTGCAACCACACAACTTATCGCCGCCGACTGATAGGAGCATATTCATGCGACTTAAATGGCTTGTTCTCGTACATTTACGTTATGTTTCTTTAGTTATTTTAGTTCTTTATGCTTCTTTTGTGTGTTTTCAGGTTCTAAGGGCTTAGGGAGCAAGAAAGTGCATTTTGAGGCCATTTGGAGCATTTTTGGGCATGGATTGGATAGCTTATCCATGGAGCCAAAGTTTGGACGAATTTGAAGGCCTTATTTTCACTTTGGACATAAAACAAAGGGCCTAGCCCATTCTCTCTTATTCTATCCCTTATAGCCATGCAAAGAACCATCCATTCCATCAAAAACAATCCATCAATTCACATGCAAAACCACCATTAACATACATGCACCCAAACAAAGCCAACCTAGCTAACCCTACATGCATTATTTATTAGCATCTTTACAAGACATTATCATTGCATAACATTCCACTTCCACCTCTTTCCAACCTAATTCACATGCATATCAACCCTACATACATTAATTAGTCATTCTTTTCATATTACACTCAAATGCATTCACATGCATTTCAAGAAGCAAAACAACATTGTGCCGTGAGCTTCCCTTGCATTTTCAGCTTTCCTCCTTGCATTCACATGCATAACCAACCTAGTGTCACTCCCATTCATTCCCTTTAATTATTTAGCCATTATCATACATTTATTCTCCCATAAACAACCCAACAATGCCGTGAGTTCCCACTCCCATTTCCAACTTTCCATAACTTTTCCTAGTTGTTTTATTACATACATTCCCCCTTCATTATTCCAAACACATGCACCCATAATCATTCATCCCCTCCTAGCTGCAATATTCCCTCTTTTGTTCCCCCATTTCACCTATAAATAAGCATCCAACACTCCTCAAAATTCATTCACTCTTCCATACACATTTTCAGTTACAAACACTTCCATTTTCTGTGCAGTTTTTCTCCTTCATTGCAGCCACTATCCAACCACTTCCCATCCCTCCAAAACACTTCACATAATCCCCAAAGCTCATCTTAGACCTTGTGCTACAACAACGAGGAAGAAAAGAGTGCTTAAACGTTCATACAATTCAAGTTTGAGTTGTTGGAATGTTTAGGTGTTTCTTTGATTTCAAAGTTATGAGGAACTAAACCCCCTTTAGCTAGGGGGTGATTCGAAACTATGTTTATATTTGCAATATGAATTGATTACTTTTGGTTGGTATTTCATAAGTTGTGGATTCAATTCGTTTAACTGTTTGATTGATAAATTATTTATGTATGTTCATTAAGATTGCAAGCTTAATTTTCATGCATGAATATGACGCTAGAATATAAGTGAGTTTCACCTAATCGTTATGAACTTATATTCACAAGTAGTGGAGGTTGCTTATAAAACAATCGCGTTAAACGAATTCTTGGCATAAGTTTCATGCGTATTCCATAGTAACGAGTGCCTCGTCAACACTTATAATTTTCATTGAACTTAAAGATCTTTGTTGAATGTCTCTATCATGCGTATTCCATAGTTAGGGACTTTGATTAAGAATAATTTGGTTGTAATGCGTATTCCATTCAATCCAATGAATTTAGGGAAATTTGAAAGTTAATTTAAGCGAACCTAATTAACTTGGAGCATTGAGTTTCATAATTTATCGAAAGACCAACCGAAAATCAATCTTGTATTGCAAGTGTAACATGTGTGGAGAAGAACCCCTTGGCTATTCCATCATCCATATTTTCATCACATTCATATTTACGTTTATTCGTTTTACAATTTGCTTAGTTTATTAACTTGTTTTGTTATTTCAATTTTCGTCAAATCAAACTTCCCCCCCCTTATTTTGTTAAGTCTTAATCATTTGATTTGTCTTATTTTATGTTTTTAAAGTATTTGGAGTCTTTTGAACTTGTTTTGAGTCTTTTAAGTTCTGGGCTTGAAGAAGACGAAGTAGGTGAAGAAGAAAAGCCCACGGATCAAATTTTTGAAGAAGAACAAGCCATGGCAGCAGATAATAGAACCATCAAGGAGCTTTCGGCCTCGGGTTTGGCCAATGCAGACCCTCTTTGCATTCAATACCCCGCGGCTGCCCAAGGCAAGACCGATGAATTTGAACTCAAATCCAGTTTGTTACACCATATTCCGAAGTTCCATGGCTTGTCTATGGAAGACCCCAACAAACACTTGAAGGAGTTCGAGGTGGTTTGTTCGAGCATGACCCCCGTCAATGTGGATGGGAGTATATTGAAGATGAAGGCCTTTCCATTTTCACTTATGGACAAGGCCAAAGATTGGCTCTACGAACTAGCCCCGGGAACTGTGACTTCGTGGGAGAGTATGAAGTGTGCTTTCTTGGAGAAATTCTTCCCTACTTCGAGAGTGATTCTCCTACGGAAGAAAATTAGTGGTATTCAACAGAATCATGGTGAGACATTCCCGGCTTATTATGAGCGCTTCAAGGGCCTTGTAGCTTCATGTCCTCAACATCAAATGAAGGAGGAACTTCTCCTTCAATATTTCTATGAGGGCCTCCTTCCTATCGAACGTCAAATGCTTGATGCATCAGCGGGAGGAGCATTGGTGGACAAAACACCAAGGGATGCCAAGATTCTCATAGCCAACCGAGCGCTCAACGCCCAACAATATGAAGGAGTGGGCCAAAGGGAAGCCCCACGGCAACAAAGTGTAAATGAGGTGAGTGCTATTTCTGAAATTCAATCACAACTTGCTAATCTTACTTCTCTTGTTTCTCAGGTTGTAATTGGTCCAAAAGCACAAGAACACCAAGTTTGTGGCGTGTGCTCAATTCAAGGGCATCCATCGGACAAGTGCCCTCAACTAATCGAGAATGGTGGATGGGAATCTGCCAATGCCATGGGCTATGGGAATCAAAACCAACCAAGGAACGATCCATATTCTAACACATATAATCCAGGTTGGAGAGACCATCCAAACTTCAAATGGAGGGAGCCACAACAAGCTGCCCAACAAGGAGGATTTAGGCCAAACCCCCCTGGTTTTTATTCCAAGCCGTATGCACCCCAACAATCCCAACAACCTTCGGCATCATCTCATTCAGGTACGTCTTTGGAAAGTAATCAAGCTATGCAATTACTAACCTCTATTTCGCAGGGGTTGCAAAATCAAAACAACCGGATAGAAAATAACGAGAAGGAGATGATGGATATGAAGAAACAAATAGGGCAGATTTCTGAGTTCCTTGGACAGATCAGAGAGCAAGGAAAGCTTCCTAGCTCAACCACAGTCAATCCAAAGGGAGGATTCGAATCCGCCAAGGCCATCACCCTAAGGGGTGGAAAAGAAGTTGGGACCGAGCCAAACAATCCCAAATCTGCCCAGAAAGTAGATGAAGAGACGACACAACCTGAGGCAGATCACCCTAACTCGGCCAAATCAGGTAATTTAAGTTCAAATTCATGTACTTCACGTCCTAATCTGCCCAATGTACCTTTTCCTCGCAGGTTCATGCAAGAAAAAAAAGAAGAAAGCGAGAAGGACATTCTTGAAACGTTCCGGAAGGTGCAAGTGAACATACCGCTTCTCGATGCAATCAAACAGGTTCCAAAGTATGCTAAATTCCTCAAGGACCTATGCAATACAAGGAGAAGAAGGGCAAACAAAGAGGTAGTGAAGGTAAGCGAGAATGTGTCCGCTGTTTTGCAACGTAAACTGCCTACCAAGTGCAAAGACCCCGGTAGTTTCACGATTCCTTGTGTGATTGGACATAATCGTTTTGAACATGCCATGCTTGATTTAGGTGCATCCATAAATGTCATGCCTTCTTCTATTTATGCATCTATGAATTTGGGTGAATTAAAACAAGATGGTGTAATTATACAATTGGCTGATCGTTCTAACGCATATCCAAAAGGAGTTTTGGAGGATGTGCTTGTGCAGGTGAACCATTTAATTTTTCCGGCTGATTTCTACGTCCTAGACATGGAGGATTCAGCCCATTCTACATCTTTGCCGATTCTCCTTGGTAGGCCATTCATGAAGACGGCCCGAACGAAGATTGATGTATACAAAGGCACCTTGACAATGGAATTCGATGGGGAAGTGATTGATTTTAATATTTCTGAAACTATGAGATATCCCGTTGATGACCATTCTTGTTTTTCCATTGATGTTATCGATTCTTTGGCGCAGGTATACCTTGAAGAATTGAACGAGGACGCCCTGGAAACAACCATCACTAAGGCCATAGAGCGCAAAAATGAAGGATTTGGGCCAATGCAAGGCCACGGCAAGGAGGAGGAATTCTTTGCAATGGGTTCTAGTGAAGAAATAATTGAGGTTGTGGCAGCCCTTGAGTCATTGCCACAACAATATGGTAAGGTTCCACTCTCACTTTCAAATTCAGTTTCCACTAAGATGCTACCTTCTGTTGTTCAGGCACCATCGCTTGAACTTAAGCCGTTGCCGGACCATTTGAAGTATGTGTTTTTGGGAAAAGGCGAAACATTGCCCGTCATCATTTCATCAAGTCTCACGGCAATGGAGGAGGAGAAGCTTGAGAGGGTGCTGCGAGAGCACAAAACGGCCATAGGGTGGACTTTGGCCGACATTAAAGGAATAAGCCCTACCACATGCATGCACCGTATACTTCTTGAGGAGGGGACTAAGCCATCCCGAGAGGCTCAACGCCGTCTCAACCCTCCGATGATGGAAGTGGTGAAGAAGGAAATAATCAAGCTTTTGGATTGCGGAGTGATCTACCCTATCTCCGATAGCCGTTGGGTCTCTCCAGTTCAAGTCGTTCCCAAGAAGTCCGGAGTAACTGTTATCAAGAATGATGAGAATGAGCTCGTGCCTACACGCATTCAGACTGGATGGCGAGTATGTATCGATTACCGGAAGCTAAATGCCATGACTAGGAAAGATCACTTTCCTTTGCCATTCATCGACCAGATGCTCGAAAGGTTAGCCGGTCATGCCTTTTACTGTTTTCTTGATGGATACTCTGGATATAACCAAATTGTGATAGCCCCGGATGATCAAGAGAAGACCACATTCACATGTCCCTTTGGAACATTTGCTTATCGTCGCATGCCATTTGGCTTATGCAACGCACCGGCCACTTTCCAAAGGTGTATGGTAAGTATATTTTCCGATTTTGTTGAAAAGATCATTGAGGTTTTCATGGATGATTTCAGTGTATTTGGGAGTTCATTTGATAATTGCTTGGATAATCTGACCTTAATTTTGAAACGATGTGTTGAAACTAACCTTGTCTTGAATTGGGAGAAATGTCACTTTATGGTGAAACAAGGTATAGTTTTAGGACATATTGTTTCAGAAAAAGGAATTGAAGTAGATAAATCAAAAATAGACCTTGTACGTCACTTACCCTCTCCTACTTCGGTTAGAGAGGTACGTTCGTTTCTTGGCCATGCAGGGTTCTATAGGCGTTTTATCAAGGACTTCTCCAAGATGTCCAACCCTCTTTGCCGATTGCTTCAAAAAGATGTGCCATTCAAGTTTGATGGAGAGTGTAATTCGGCATTTAACCAACTCAAGGAGAAGCTAGTCTCGGCCCCCATTATTGTACCTCCAGATTGGAGCCTTCCGTTCGAGCTCATGTGCGATGCATCCGACTATGCATTAGGAGCTGTTCTAGGACAAAGAAGAGACAAGCGGCCGCATGTCATATACTATGCCTCTCGGACTCTCAATGATGCCCAATTGAACTACTCCACGACGGAAAAAGAACTTCTAGCTGTGGTTTTTGCTTTAGATAAATTCCGTTCATATTTAATTGGTACTAAAGTAATCGTTTATTCTGATCATGCAGCTTTGAGGTACTTGCTCACGAAAAAGGAAGCAAAGCCGAGGCTTATCCGTTGGATTCTTCTTCTTCAAGAATTTGATATTGAAATCCGGGATAAGAAAGGAAGCGAGAATGTAGTGGCTGACCATTTAAGCCGAATGATCCACGAGGAGCATGAACATGCCGTACCTATCCCTGAAACTTTTCCCGATGAGCAGCTGCTTTCCATTGAGGTAAGTGAACCATGGTATGCAGATTTAGTGAATTACTTGGTGGCTAAACAAATTCCAAATGAACTAAACAAGCACCAACGTGATAAGCTTAAAAATGATGCACGTTTCTATGTTTGGGATGACCCTTATTTGTGGAAGTATTGCTCAGATCAAATTGTACGTAGATGTGTGCATGATTCTGAATTTCACTCAATTCTAAGCTTTTGTCACACATATGCATGTGGTGGTCATTTTGGCACACAACGCACTGCCCTCAAGGTTTTAGAGTGTGGTTTTTATTGGCCGACTATATTTAGGGATGCTAGAACCTTTTGTATGTCTTGTGATCGTTGCCAACGAATGGGTAACATAGGTACCAAGGACCAAATGCCGCAAACCCCTGTCTTTAATGTTGAAATTTTTGATGTTTGGGGCATTGATTTCATGGGCCCTTTCCCTCCATCTTATGGTTTCACTTATATCTTGCTAGCCGTTGATTATGTTTCTAAATGGGTGGAAGCAAAAGCCACCCGTACTAACGATTCTAAGGTGGTTGCAGATTTCGTGAAAACTAACATTTTTGCTAGGTTTGGAATGCCGAGAGTAATCATAAGTGATGGAGGGTCTCACTTTTGCAATCGGACCATTGAGGCGTTGCTAAGAAAGTACCATGTCAACCATAAGGTCTCCACACCTTACCATCCTCAAACAAATGGCCAAGCCGAGGTGTCTAACCGAGAAATCAAACAAATTTTGGAGAAGACCGTTGGACCAACAAGGAGGGATTGGAGCTTACGTTTAGATGATGCACTGTGGGCATATCGTACGGCATACAAAACACCCATTGGGATGTCACCTTTTCGGCTCGTCTATGGTAAGCCATGTCATTTGCCCGTAGAGTTAGAGCACAAGGCACATTGGGCCGTGAAGATTTTCAACATGGACATAGATGCAGCGGGAGTTCATAGGAAGCTCCAATTGAATGAACTTGAGGAGATTCGGAATGAAGCCTATGAGAATGCCCGGATGTACAAAACCAAGACCAAAGCATTCCATGATAAAATGATTCGAACCAAGACCTTCACAGTTGGGCAGAAAGTGTTACTTTTCAACTCTCGCCTACGGTTGTTTCCTGGTAAGTTGCGTTCTAAATGGATTGGCCCGTTTGTTGTTACTAATGTTTTCCCTCATGGTGCAGTGCAAATCAAAAGTTCAAGGACGCAGCAAGAATTCAAAGTGAATGGGCATCGATTGAAGCCCTATTACGAGATGTTTGAGGAGCATGTCGTGGAGGAGGTACCCCTCCATGCCGTGGAACCTAGTCAAGCTTAAACGGAGGTACCGTCCGGCTGCAAGACGTAAAAGAAAGCGCTACTTGGGAGGCAACCCATGCATCCGAATAGAGAAGAACTTGGAAACCCCTTTAAGAGACTTATTTTTATTCCTTTCTTTTTCTTTACTGCCTTTACTTTGCTTTCTTTCTCGTATTTGTTTATTTGCTTGCTCTGTTGTGACTTTCTGCTTAAAACATTGAGGACAAAGTTTGATTTAAGTGTGGGGGGGTAAACAATTTGTATTTGCATGAATTTCGTGGGATTTATTCACCTTTCACTTAGAATGTTGTTTCTTGCTGTTTTAAGCATTTTTAGAGTGTTTTAGTGTGTTTTATAGTGTCTTGGTATAAAACTCCGAAAATTTAAAAAAAAAAAAAAAAAAAAAAAAAAAAAAAAAAATTCTTTTGAAAAAAAACCCAAAAATATGTGTTTTTAGAGTCATTTGAGTCATTTTGTTGCTATTTCGTTTCTGCCTTGTTAGGTTGTTTAGTTGTTATTGTTTGTTTGTTTATTAATTGTGTGAGTTTATGATTGTAACATTGAGAAAATGTTTGATTTATTGATAGGCACTGCTAAACAAAGAAAGATGGTGCTTCACAAAGGTTGTTTGCTTGAGGCCCCACTACGTGGCTTTACTCTTGAAGCGGAAGGCGTAGGAACAGAAGGCATCGGAGCGGAAGGCGTAGGAACAGAAGGCATCGGAGCGGGAGGCATCGAAGATAGAGCATTCCAGGCCTCAATACTTGGCCAAGCGCTGGATGAGCCAGGAAAAAGGTGCCTCTGGAGGAAAGACGAGAACCTTTGACGGTCACTGTGAATCCGACCTTCAGACTCTTGCAGCTCATCAAGCTTCCTCTTCATGCCCGTCGAATAGTTGTTTGCAAGCACGTGCAAACTTCTATTCTCATACTTCAGCTGCTGGATCTCCTGCTTGAGACTTTCCACCTCTGCCATCAATGATTCCACCTGACGGGAGCGGGCAAACAGGCGTTGGCCCATGTTGGACACAGAACTCGCACACTGAACACTAAGTGCGAGGGACTCTTGAACGGCCAACTCATCGGACCGTCCTGACAGCAGCCTACTATCTTTCGGAGTGAGGAGGTTCCTAGCTACTATTGTAGCTGTTGTGGCGTCCTGCATCACGGAGTCTTCACCTGTGAGAGGACCGTTAGAAGAAAAGAAAGAAGGGCGCCATACGTTACCTTGACGCGGCGCGCCCGCATCACTGCTAAGGTTTAATTCCAAGCTAAGGTTCGATGAGTTTGCCATTTTTCAAAAGTGTTCAAGGGGTGGATGGAATTGATTCTCAAAGGGCCGGAGTCGATTTTTCAAGAATGGGATTTCTTCAGAGTGTATTTGTTGGGGTGATCGATAGCTCCATAAAAAGCCATGGCGACGCGTCCACCGATTCAGAGATCCGGATTTTCCTCCGCAAATTTCGACGACGCTTTCGCGGCTTTTCAGAAAACGCGCTCAGCTTTGTCAAAAGATATCTGACAAAGCTGATAACACGTGGAGGCCATCATCTCAATTACACGTCTTTAGCCGACAAGCGCAAAGTTCGGCGACGCTTTCTCTGCTTTTCAGAAAACGCGTGCAGCTTTGTCAAAAGAGCCGCACCCGTGACTACTTTTGCCATGCAGAAATCGAAGAGCCGTTCGTTCAGAAATCGAAGAGACGTCTGTCGACAAAGGGTAAAAGAGCAGTACCACCACTTTCTATTCAGAAAATCCCTATATTTGTCGACCTTCATCTCTTATGGCAAGGCAGACTTGAAGAAAATGCCCACCAACTCTCTCTCACCTCTGAGGGCGCACTCCCAGCAACGCCTTTTGAATTACTCAAAATTTTCTTCTTCCCCAAAGATGATACCAGATACCTGGAGTATATATGACCCAGGAGGAAATACATGCGCTGATTCCTTCACCGCTTCTTCAAAAGCAAAGGTATCTCATATCATCAAGGTCAAAAGCAAAAGTATCTCATATCATGCTCTCTCCCTGTCTTTTTCTTTGTCCTTGTTCTTACTCGCATGGCAAAGTGAAATAAGCAATCAGCCGGCACTTGGAGTCAGTCTTCCGATCTGGAGCCAACTGCCTGGAACCTATTCCTGATTGCTTACCTAGCGTTGCTCTCGAGTAGTCATCTTCAACGGTTGATACACTTCCAGAGAAGGGACCACTCCTGCACAGATTGAACAAAGAAACAGACAAAAGGGATAAGCTCAGACCTTCGGGGAAGACCAAAAGAATCCTCCAGCCCAGTAGCACAAAGGAAAATCAATGATGGGCGGAAACCAGTTCGAGAGTAAGCCTGTGGATCATCAAGATCAAGCCTCATTGCAATCAACAAAGAGAAGATGGAATTTACACTCCATAACCAGATTTGCGTCCCTAAACTCTTCTCTTTGTTAATTACATTTTGCCATGTTTAGTATGTTTAAGTGCTTTTTGTGTATTTACTTATGCTTTGTGTGAATCTATGCTTAAAACATTGAGGACAATGTTTGATTTAAGTGTGGGGGGGTAACTAAGTATATTTGATGCAAATTCGTTGGATTTTATCACCTATCACTTCACATGTTGTTTCTCACTGTTTTAAAACTATTTTAGTGTGTGTTGTTTTATAACTCCGAAAAGCACATAAAAATTTGAAAAATTGTTTTGAAAAGCCTAAAAAGAGTGTTTTGAGTCGTTTTTGTGAGTTTGTGTCTTAGGATACCTTCCAACACAATGTTAAGGATTTGGTTTATAATTGCATGACGGTTAGAAAGAGTTATAAACATAGAGAAAAGTTTGATTTACTCTTGGTTTATGCTTAGTTATGGTTATAATATATGACTTCACATGCAATCATAAAAGAAAAATTCGTTTTTGTAACATGCTTGAAGGAAGGAACTCAAACAAACGCTACAACCCTGTGAGACTCGAGCCATTACCTTCTTTGGAGAGTTATTTTCTGTGATTCTTTGTTTTCTAAAGTTGTTGCATGATCTCATTATTCCTTGCTTGGTTACTACTTAGAATGCAATTGTATCATGATAGAACTAAATGCTAGAACTTATATCCGTTTCATTCAAAGCATGACATTGAATTGCATAACATATATCAAGATGAAGTTGTGTAGTTGCCACCATAACCAAATAGCCTTACTTCCCATATTTCGTATTTATTGTAAGTTTTAACCCCGTTGAGCCTCGTTTAGCCTTTATTCTTTGTTAACCCACATCACCCCTTACCTAGCCTAGAGTAGGACTTTCCTATACCCTTGTTCTTAAAGGATAGTGAGCATGACTTAATTGAATTCCTTTTTATTAATATGTTGCAGAAAATAAGTGTGGGGGAAGGGATTTTTGTGTGTATGTATGTGCCTAAGTCTTAAAGGAGGCACGGGAAAAAAAAAAAAAAAAAAAAAAAAAAAAAAAAAAAAAAAAAAAAAAAAAAAAAAAAAAAGAAAAGAAAAGAAAAGAAAAAGAGTGAAAATAAGTGAGAATGGACTCACAAGTGTGATTGTTGATGAAAGGGCCCAAAAAGTTTGAATATGGCCCTAAGTGTTGTGATTTCCCCTTGGGTGTTCAAAGTTAACTTCTGCGTTCTAAAGGGAATTCTAAGTGCCTAATTCAATACTTTGCTCACTATTGCTTTAAGAACGTTTGTGTACTCTACCTTTCTTTGTTAAACCATTACCCTTAGCCCCGTTACCTCCCTCAACTTCTATCTTGAGTGTTATGTGTTTCAATTTGCGGAGTTTGAAATTGATATGAGCTTATGGAATCACTGGTTCTCATTCTAAGTAGTAGCATTCCATTCATGAGATCATACCTAAACATGCTTATTAACTCCAGAAATTGCTCTCTTTATGATACATATATGTGAGTGTTCGTTTTCATGTTTACATCAATCTTCTCACATATGACTAGATTAGGGTGTGTAGTTAGAAATTCTGAGTGAAAATCGAGTGCATATCTTGTAAGGAATTGAGCAAATTCTCTAAGGCATGTTACTACATTCAAAACATGGTTTTAAATGCTTAATTGTGAACTAGTATATGGTGACTATGATTAAGAATGTACTTAAGTGTGAAGATGACTAAAAATCTGTGAGAATGATGATTTTTAACATGTCATGTGCATTGGAAATCCCTAAGACGGTTGTTGGAAGGTTTAGGTTGTGTTTTACGTGTTTAGTGTCGTTTTGTTTATTTGTTTTTATTCTGTTTTGCTCGAGGACTAGCAAAAGCTAAGTGTGGGGGTATTTGATAGGAGCATATTCATGCGACTTAAATGGCTTGTTCTCGTACATTTACGTTATGTTTCTTTAGTTATTTTAGTTCTTTATGCTTCTTTTGTGTGTTTTCAGGTTCTAAGGGCTTAGGGAGCAAGAAAGTGCATTTTGAGGCCATTTGGAGCATTTTTGGGCATGGATTGGATAGCTTATCCATGGAGCCAAAGTTTGGACGAATTTGAAGGCCTTATTTTCACTTTGGACATAAAACAAAGGGCCTAGCCCATTCTCTCTTATTCTATCCCTTATAGCCATGCAAAGAACCATCCATTCCATCAAAAACAATCCATCAATTCACATGCAAAACCACCATTAACATACATGCACCCAAACAAAGCCAACCTAGCTAACCCTACATGCATTATTTATTAGCATCTTTACAAGACATTATCATTGCATAACATTCCACTTCCACCTCTTTCCAACCTAATTCACATGCATATCAACCCTACATACATTAATTAGTCATTCTTTTCATATTACACTCAAATGCATTCACATGCATTTCAAGAAGCAAAACAACATTGTGCCGTGAGCTTCCCTTGCATTTTCAGCTTTCCTCCTTGCATTCACATGCATAACCAACCTAGTGTCACTCCCATTCATTCCCTTTAATTATTTAGCCATTATCATACATTTATTCTCCCATAAACAACCCAACAATGCCGTGAGTTCCCACTCCCATTTCCAACTTTCCATAACTTTTCCTAGTTGTTTTATTACATACATTCCCCCTTCATTATTCCAAACACATGCACCCATAATCATTCATCCCCTCCTAGCTGCAATATTCCCTCTTTTGTTCCCCCATTTCACCTATAAATAAGCATCCAACACTCCTCAAAATTCATTCACTCTTCCATACACATTTTCAGTTACAAACACTTCCATTTTCTGTGCAGTTTTTCTCCTTCATTGCAGCCACTATCCAACCACTTCCCATCCCTCCAAAACACTTCACATAATCCCCAAAGCTCATCTTAGACCTTGTGCTACAACAACGAGGAAGAAAAGAGTGCTTAAACGTTCATACAATTCAAGTTTGAGTTGTTGGAATGTTTAGGTGTTTCTTTGATTTCAAAGTTATGAGGAACTAAACCCCCTTTAGCTAGGGGGTGATTCGAAACTATGTTTATATTTGCAATATGAATTGATTACTTTTGGTTGGTATTTCATAAGTTGTGGATTCAATTCGTTTAACTGTTTGATTGATAAATTATTTATGTATGTTCATTAAGATTGCAAGCTTAATTTTCATGCATGAATATGACGCTAGAATATAAGTGAGTTTCACCTAATCGTTATGAACTTATATTCACAAGTAGTGGAGGTTGCTTATAAAACAATCGCGTTAAACGAATTCTTGGCATAAGTTTCATGCGTATTCCATAGTAACGAGTGCCTCGTCAACACTTATAATTTTCATTGAACTTAAAGATCTTTGTTGAATGTCTCTATCATGCGTATTCCATAGTTAGGGACTTTGATTAAGAATAATTTGGTTGTAATGCGTATTCCATTCAATCCAATGAATTTAGGGAAATTTGAAAGTTAATTTAAGCGAACCTAATTAACTTGGAGCATTGAGTTTCATAATTTATCGAAAGACCAACCGAAAATCAATCTTGTATTGCAAGTGTAACATGTGTGGAGAAGAACCCCTTGGCTATTCCATCATCCATATTTTCATCACATTCATATTTACGTTTATTCGTTTTACAATTTGCTTAGTTTATTAACTTGTTTTGTTATTTCAATTTTCGTCAAATCAAACTTCCCCCCCCTTATTTTGTTAAGTCTTAATCATTTGATTTGTCTTATTTTATGTTTTTAAAGTATTTGGAGTCTTTTGAACTTGTTTTGAGTCTTTTAAGTTTGTCTTAGTGTTTTAAAAGTTAGTTTTATTAATTTAAGTCAAGTGTTTAGCATCCCTAGTTAATCCCCGGTTAGAACGATCCCTACTTACATCATTACTACAATTGTCACAAATAGGGTTTAGTTTGTGTGCGTATAATGCTCGCATCACCGACCACTGCAACCACACCAATGACGCCACCCCATCGCCGCCGATGCTGCTCCTCACGACGACAAAGCTTTCTTTCCTTTCCTTTCCCTTCTCTCTTTTCAAATTCTTGTACTCTCGTCAATACGTGTGAAGTTTGAAATTTGAAATTTGGGATATCTAATCGGTCGGTATGTGATCGATTCGTCTCTTCACAGCCAGCAAACAGTGTGCGAAGTTTGAAATTTGAGAATATCATATCGATCGATTGGGGGAGGATGCCGAAGGGTTAGGGTTGGTGGCTGCAGTGACAAATTGAGAATATCTAATCTAATCGATCCATCTCGTGGCCGAAATGCATGGTGGAGAGGTTGGGTTTGGTGGCTGCGGTGATAGATTGGGGGAGGATGCTGAAGGGTTTCTTAGAGCAACTCCAGCATTGGAGCCCTCCCTCCAGGCTATTCACTATTTAATCCACTTGATGAACAGTAACTACCCTTAATGAACAATAATCGCCTTTTGCATCTCCATCGTTACACTTCAATAGCCCTGACAATAGGCAATAAAATATTACTATTTTTTTTATTTATAAAATAATACAAAATAATTTTAATTGTAATTTCGAATAAGATTTTTAATCGTTCTCGTTGCGTCACGTGTCATTATCCGAAGTATTATTAAATAATACAAAATAATTTTATTTGTAATTTCGGATAAGATTTTTAATCGTTCTCGTTGCGCCACTTGTCATAAAATCTGAAAAGACAATTATGGGGGATGGATTTCCGATAAGATTTTTAATCGTACTCGTTACGCCACGTGTCATTATCTGAAAATACAATTATTGGTGATGGATTTCTGATAAAATTATTAACCAATCATGTCGCACCACGTGTCATAATCTGTTTACAATCTTTGAGGATAAATTTCCATCAGATTTTTAACGAATGACAACATGCCACGTGGCATTATCTACAACCTAATCCTTTCTGATCTTCCATGTAATCCACCATCCATCCTCACAAATCTCACACCAATTTTCTCAAGATCTCTATCATTATTCATAGTTTCTGCTTCCTCTTTCACAAAAATCTGTATTATTATTCATAGTTTCTGCTTTTTTCTTACAATGTCTTCCTCTTCCTCAAGGATGATGTGGGAACTCGATCAGGAAGAGGAAGAATTGTTTAACCAATCAGAAGGAATGTTCAATCACCAAGTGGCAAAAAATGAGAGGGAAGAAGATGAGAAGCGTAGAAGGAGAGATGACGAAGTAAGAATGGGCAGAGCCTCACATTCCTGTCAAGTCATCCAAGTTGTGGCTCAAATATATAGGCCTAGCCGTTTCGGAAACCTTGATAGAAGCAGGCAACGACTAGGTATGGAACTCTTGGACGATTATTTTGTCCCTAATAGTGCATTCCCTGATACGTACTTTAGACGTCGTTTTAGAATGGAACGACATTCAATAAAATCATGATTGCTGTTTGCAACCATGATTCTTACTTTGTGCAAAAGAAGGATGCTTTTGGTGCTATGGGTCTCATTCCTCAGCAAAAAATTACTACTGCTATGCGGATGCTTGCATATGGAGTATCTACAGACCAAGTGGATGATAACGAGGATGGGGAAATCAACCATTCTTGAGTCCCTGATGAGGTTTTATGGAGCAATCGAATCTATCTACACCGCAGAGTACCTCCGAAAACCTACAAACATGGACTTGGAACGGCTTCTGAAGAAGGTTGAGATGTGTGGTTTTCCTGGGATGATTGGAAGCATTGATTGTATGCATTGGAAATGGGAAAACTGTCCAAGTGCATGACAAGGCATTTATGGGGACAGAAAAGGAGCAAAAAGTATCATTTTGCAGGCTGTGGCATCTTTTGATACATGGATTTGGCACGCCTTTTTCGGGGTTTGGGAGCTCAAAATGACATCAACGTCCTTGCCCAATCCCCAGTGTTCAACGATGTCCTGCAAGGAAAGGCACCAAAAGTCACTTATGAGGTCAACGGATGTATGTACAACGAGCCATACTACCTAGCTGACGGCATTTACCCGCGGTGGTCAACATTTGTCAAAACAATGCCACGTCCGCGAAGTGCAAAGGATGTGGAACGTTGTTTCGGTATCCTCCAAGCTCGCTGGGCGATAGTCAGGGGTGCTGCCAGATTGTTTGATGTAGAGTCGCTTCGATCCATCATGATGACGTGCATCATTCTTCACAACATGATTGTGGAAGATGAGTATGATTATGAAGCTATTGATGAATATGAGCCAAATATGATGAACAATTCAAGAACACGTATATATTGTGCTCATGACACCACCGATGAGCCCGTGCAACATGAGCCGTTACAAAGGGATGGACGTTACAATGAAAGGCTCATTCAACGATATACTGCATTTCAAATGCCAGCCATGCACAATGCCCGGCAAATTGACTTGATAGAGCACTAGTGGACATTGAAACAAGCTGAAGATAATTAAGTTCATTTAGTGTTTTTTTTTTAATTTGGTATGTTTATGTAATTTTATTTGGTGTGTTTTATTATTTGGTATGCTTATGTAATTTTATTTGGTATGTTTATGTAATTTTATTTGGTGTGTTTTATTATTTCGTATTTTATGTAATTTTATTTGGTGTGTTTTATTATTTGGTATGTTTATGTAATTTTTTTAGTGAGTTTTTTATTATTCGGTATGCTTATGTAATTTTATTTGGTGTGTTTTTGTCATTTCAATAAATATTCTCTTAGTATAAATAACTTACCAAATTCATTTGAATAAATATTCAATAAATTGGAAACAACATAAAGTACTATATTCAATAAATAATAAATTACAACCCAAAGTGATTGGAAAATTATGGGCTCCGATTACCAAAACTACTCTATTCATCATCACTTAACCAATTTGTGGTGCTAGGATGCTCTTCTCTTGTGGTGCTAGGACCATCTTGGCTTGCTATCGCTTTTCTTGCATGCCTCCTTCGCACCACGTCCGCTTTCTCTGACTTCCAAAAAAATTTAGAATTTGGAGACTTCCCTTCTAAAGGTGTGTTCATAATCTCACGATCTCGTTGAGCCCGTCTTTCTTCTCTAACATGTTCCCTTTCTTGCCTAAGTAGCTCTCTTTCTCTCTCATTAGCCTGAAATTCTCTCTCAATAGCTGCAGCTCTTGCGTCATCTCTAGCCTTATCAGCCTCATATTTTGCCATTTCCCTCGCCAAAGTCAATTCACCTTGGCGAGTAAGTTCTTCCATGAACTTTGCATAATCATTCTTGGAAGCACTCCCTTTTCTGTTTGAAGCCTTCTTACCTTGAGACCTAATTGGATAACGGGTCGAACCCGACGCTTGTTCAGGGAGGGGCGTTTCAGGCACTTCTTCTGCATCATCTTCATGAACATGCGAGACATGATTGGGTGTAGAGTGTAGAGGGGTGCTGTTCATGAAAACTTCTTGACCGACAGACACAACTCTAAATTTAGGACAATCTTTGACGATATTCCAACATTCCCACCGGTTGAATGATTTATTTTTAACTTTGGTTTTGGCAGCGTACCAAGCTTGTGCTTGAAGTTCCTACACAATGCGGGAGAAGAAATAATTATAATGAAAATAGGTAACAAATAAATAATACAAACAAATGATTATAACGTAAATTTGGGTATAGTACAAACAAATAAATAATATATTGTTACCTGATCCGAGTAATTTTCCCCACTTCGAATATTACTACTAGCTTGTGCCAATGCGTCTCTCCATGTACTAAACGATTGGCTAAGTAATTTCCAACGACAGGACATCGATTCTTTGGTTCTTTTCCCACCAATTTTCGTAAGATAATTGGTATGAATAAGACTCCACATTTCTCGCAACTGCATCTCATTACCCGTAAGCGAACTATAAGTAACTTCAACCCAGCTAGTACACAACGCAACATCATCTAGAAGTGACCAATTCGTACCTGCATCAGTAGTCATTTTGGTGAAAAAAAAATGGATTGAAACTTTGAGAGAAAGAAAGGAATGTGATTGAAAGTAGTTGAAAAAATATGAAATTGTGGTGTAAGGTAAATGATAATAAGAAGGTATTTATAGAAAAGTAAAAACAATTGTTTTTTAAAAAAAAATTTCAGATTTTTTACAATTTTTTTTAAATTTTTATTCAACTAATTAATCTCTGCCATTGGATATTAAAAAATTTGAATTCCAACACTCCAGATTGTGCCACGTGTCACAACAGTAACTTTTCTTAATTTTAAAACTATTTTTTCTTTTATTTATTTATTTATAAAGCATATTAATATCCACCATTGATCTCAGATCGAACGGTGGATATTAAATAGGACTTTTTTTATTTTTTTTACCGTTGAGATCGAACGGTCTAAGTTAAAGAGCCGTTGAAATCGAACTGACCATGGGAAGCCACATGGCTCCCAACGGTAACTGAAAAAGTTACTGATTTTTCTGATTTTGTGTCGACGACGCGTCCTCACGCGCGAGTAGGGTGCACGCGCCTGACAGAAAAAAAAAATATAAAATGGCATGACACCAGGTTGACGTCAACGCTGGCGTCACATTCACTCGGGCTCTCGGGCTGACAATTCTTCACGGGCCCGAAGCTCGGGCCTCTACCTCCACTCGGGCTCCTTCACGCTGGAGCTAGTCCACAAGGCCTCGGGCCCTTTTTCTCTGGCCTGTCCCCCGAGCACCCACCTACGGTGGAGTTGCTCTTAGGATGCTGAAAGGTTTCATCAACTATGGTGCCTTTAATTTTACAGTTTAGTAAAAGTTAATAGAGTTAGGTTAGAGTTAAGTGGTAGTACACATGTCAAATAAATAAAGGAGACATGAAGGAGACACCATTTTCGAGACAACATGCCCGGAGCCACCTTATGTGGGTGTGGAGATAAATTATTCAATTATATAAACTAAAAAATGGGTTCGTGTAGTGTCATGGGAGCCATCATTGGTGACTTGGTCGTAGGTCTGATGCCTCCCTTTTTGTCGCTGTTGTGTCTTTTTACTAACATTTTGTCACATGTTCTATGATTTAGATGAAAAATAACTTTGTTAACTCTTTTACTTGACATTCAAAAATAAATAATCCAACTCCTAATCTGATGAAATGCGCATATTCGAGCATATTGTTAAATCTTAGGTATTTTCTTCCTAAACTATCATGTCTCAACCCTAGCAAAACCCAAATCTCTATCCTCGTAATTTGCAATAAAAGCACCATTGATCTCGTATCTTTGTTCTTATGCTTTCTCAAAGCCCATTGTATCTTAAATTTTTTTTTTTTTCCTACCCATATACAATGATTGGAAAAAAAAAAAAAAAAATACTCTCTTCTGCCACCTGTCCCCAAACACAAATCCACTACTTGCTTTTATGGTTTTAAATCTGAATAAATAAGCAAAAAAACGTGGTTTCCTCTCTCTTTGAACTCCAAGTCCCAAATCCAAAGCAACGCCTTCCCTCCAGTTCAAGTTTTAGTTGCCGCCCCTTGCTCTTGCTTGAGGTAGGTTGACAAGCCCCAACCTCAATATCTCCAAATAACAGGATAGACACGTGTTGGCCGATACCTGAGAGTGACGAAACCATTTTAACATGCATGCAAGTTACAACGAAAGGAGTAACATAAATAAAATATGTAATTTAGGAATATAATGAAGTATGCAATTGCAGGAATGTGTTCAGAGCATACAATTAATCAAGAGAAGTATGAAGGAATATTTTAAAATAAATGAGATTACCAAGAAAGTGGGTCCTACACTGAAAAGACTTGAAGATACCTAAGCGGAAGTGCCCTGACGTTAGGATTATATGCCTCGATTCTAACTTTTAAAGGGGGCGCAAAACCAAAAGGATGAGTGGACCAAAGTTTATAATAATAATAATACAAACCATTTTCTTTATGAACATACTAACCCCCTATTTTGAAAACATATATATAGTACTACATAGTAGGTTTTCTGAAAACTCTAACATGCCATGAAAACATTCGTAAAAC
This sequence comes from Pyrus communis, assembly GCF_963583255.1. Taxonomy (NCBI): domain Eukaryota; kingdom Viridiplantae; phylum Streptophyta; class Magnoliopsida; order Rosales; family Rosaceae; genus Pyrus; species Pyrus communis. The sequence goes on from NC_084812.1 coordinate 22,599,963, forward strand.
AAGTATGTAAAATCTAATGCTCATTAATGGAAATATCGCCACCCGAAGCCAAATCCATAAATCTCATCGATGATGTACTCACTAGGGGTATCATAGTGGCTTGAAGGCATAACCATCACCAAAGGTGAAGTTGTACGACATCAGGTTATGGCAATGAAGAAATCGTGGTCCATCACCTGAAGGTGAAGCTATACGACTCTGGGTTACGCCAGAGAAGAAACATATACATATAACATCACACATCGACACTAGCCTCGGGCTAGTGAAGCTGGGAGTATGTCATAAATATCCTCAATCGTGTCATATGGCCATAGACGTCTACATACTCGGTTATGTGTATGTGCTGTATGATAACCCCCTAGATAAGCACCAAAAACATATCTCAAAAATCTCATATCAATCTGGGGCTCAAGGGCTTAATTCTCATTTCATAAATCCATGATAATTCATATTCATAAACCATAAATAAATCATATCCGTAAATCCATAGCATTTCATATACGAAAATCCAATAATTCATAACCTTTCGTAAAACGTAAATTTGATAAATCATAAATAATCATGCTTTTCGTGAATGCAAGCCTAATATTTTATAAAAACATGCAAGTTAAGAAGTTGTCCACTCATAGATATTTCATTGCCCAGAATCCGCTCGGACTAGCAAGGTTGGTGTTACTTCCCACCGACGCACCTAAGCATAAATAGAAGCTATTTAATAAAACTCTACTAAAATGGTCGAATTTGGGAAAACGGACAATGAATTCAGATTCGGCACGTTGAAAAACCTAAGGTAAGACTTCGGGTTCCCCCACGCGTCGAAAAACCTAAAGATACCTTGAGGCATAAATGACATAGTCCAAGAGCCTTACTGGAGGTTTTCTTGCATGAGAAGGAATTCTTCGTACACCTTGGGTTGACTATGATGGTTGTGCATTGTTAACTTGATCTTTAGATTCATGCTCAATGTTGCCTTGTGAGATGACCTGTGAATTTGAAGAATTCGTGACTTGGCGTACTTCCTCATTACCATGAGTGTCATGCACTGCTAGAACATCATCATCATGCTTTGTGCACATAGGTAATGGAAACAAATCCTGTAGAGACTCCCCCTCACAAGAAGCATGCCTTCTTGGTTGAAAAAAAATGGTTTCTTCATCAAATAAGACATCTCTGGAGACAATACATTTGTTGGAGCGAGGATTGAAGCATTTATATCCCTTCTGTGTAGGTGAATACCCTACAAACACACATTTTTTAACCCTAGCATCCAATTCGTCACCATGTTGATGTTGTACATGAACAAAACATGAGCAACCACACTTTCAAGTGAGACAGCTTTATAGGTCTCTTTTCTAGAGTTTCATAAGGAGATTTAAACCCTAGGACCCGACTTGGGAGTCGGTTGATGAGGTATGTAGCTGTTAAAATTGCATAGGACCAAAACTTCTTTGGAACATTCATATGTAACATCAGTGCACAAGTTTTTTCAAGTAAGTCTCGGTTCTTTCGCTCAGTAATCCCATTTTGTTGTGGGGTACCCACACAGCTGGTTTGATGTACAATTCCTGTGAACTCAAATATTGAACCATGTCTTTGGATAAAAACTCAGTACCATTATCTAATCCTCAGTGTTTTAATAGTTGAATGGAATTGATTTGACACAAGTGTATGAAAATCTTGAAAAATAGTTGGAACTTCACTTTTAGCCTTCATGAGATAAAGAAAAGTGACACGAGTGTAATCATCCATAAAAATGACAAAATATTTGTAACCTTCCATTAATTCAATAGTATGACCCCATACATCGGTGTGAACAAATTCAAAAGGTATGCTAGACCTAGACATTGAGGTTCCAAATGGTAACCTAGCAAACTTTGAGAAATGACAAGTATCACACTTAATCAATGGGCAACAAAACTTTGGAAATAGTTTTGACAAAACAACTTCGGATGGGTGGGCTAGCCTTTGGTGCCAAAGTTGTTGATCCTTGGAAGAGCTTGGTTGAACTTGAAGGACTATTGATAAAGGGGGCTTCATTCAAAAATAATAAAGGCCATTTTGATGGAATCCTTCACCAATCTTCCTCTTGGTGAGAGCATCCTAAAAAATTACATTTGTGGGTGAGAATATGGTTAGGCAATTTAAAGTGTTAGTGAGTTGTCCTACTGACATCAATTGAGATGGAAAAGATGGTATTTATAAGGCAGTAGACTCTATGGTGTTTGAGACTAAACCTAGTTTTCCCTTTCCCATGACTGAGACATTTTTTCCATTTGCAACTAACACATGAGATGATTTTGACAAGGCTTGGAATCATGTTGGTTTGAATCTTTATTTATCATCTGATCAGAGGCACCCGAGTCAATTATCCAACAATCATGATTAATACTAAATTTTAGTGCAGTTGAGAATCTTTGAAGATACTTGGAGCTATATCACGTGGAACATGATCATGATCATGATCAGCTAGAAATCCTACAATCTGTCCAAGAAGTGCAGTGTGATTGTTCCCTTCACCCTTTGATGTTTGTGCAGCTTCTCCATGGTTTTTAGTTTGTAAGTAGGCTGCAAACTCGTTGATAAGAGTTACAAGGTTGACTGTGAAGTCCACCAAGCCATGAGTGAGAGAGCTGGTAACATTATTGACAACATATTGAGCTTTGAAAGGAACCATTGATGGAGATTTTGGAGCCATCATCTTGTTGTGTTTGAACTTGGGCTTAAGTTCAAGATGTAACTCCCAACACCTCTCTTCTGTGTGACCAGTAACATTGCAATACTTACACTTAAGATATGGATTCTTTCCCTTCTATACCTTGGAATCATGGATCCTGTGGTTTGTAACATATCCTCGAGTCTCTGATAGCTTGAGATTAGACTCTATATTCATCACCCTTCTTCTTGCTTCTTCACGTTGTATCGTAGCACAGTCTTGAATGGTGGTAGCTTCGCACTCATTAATATGTGACTCTTCAGATCCTTATATTCTGAGTTGAGACTTGCAACCAGTTGATAGATCTTATCTTTCTCAGCTCTTTTGAGAAGAATAGTAGAGTCTGTGGTATGAGGAAGGTATACATCTAGGTCATTCCACAATTTTTAAACTGCCAAGATGTTGAACAAATGACTTCTTTTCTTGCTAAAGACAAGCGATGTCTCTTTTAAATTGGAATAACCAAGCATAGTTGTTCTGGTTTCCATACATATCCTTCACAGATTTCCACAAATCTTGTGAAGATTCAGAATAACTAAATATCTTAACATGTTTCTCCATGATGTTAAGCAGCAAGGACATAACAGTAACTTTCATTGATGAACCATAACCTTCCCCTTCCTCTTGGAGCAAGTGAAACTGCCCTAGACCAAGGAAGGTAGTTGAGCTCATTCAACAACACCGAGCATAGGCGCTGGTTGATATTGACTTCGGAGTCTAAGAAACTCGAAGGAGCTACCTGCGAGCCTTCTCCCTCAAGATTAATTGAGCTTTCCTCAGCCATTACAGAAGCTCACAAGAATAGCAACGGAAACTAAACAGGCAGAGACAGAGGTCAAGGATGACACTGCTCTGTTACCATGTGGATTTTAGTTTCAAAGTATTTCGGTTTCATAAATAGTATTGAATGTACATGGCAGTATATGTAGGCAAGAAAAGTGAATGGTTACAAGCAACCATCTTTACATGAAACCTTAGAGACCAGGTAAACCTAGGATACAAGCTTTTCCTTAATTTAAGGTGATTTAAATCAAACCAAGACTAAGAAGTTATCAGCAAGTTAAGTGCCTTAAATCAAGGAGGAGACAAAGCTGGAAAGCTGGAAAGCAAAACTGGCAGTTGACTTTGTGCATCCATGATTACATGGAGACTTGTGATACGAGGTGACATGCTAGGGTTTAGTGACTGGTTCCAACAACCATTTATTCCGCTAAAGAGTTTGATCTTTAAGTTTCTTGGAAATTTTTGATCTTGAAGTCTGGTACACATGCTTTGTCAGGGAAGATCGATGAATGAGATTGGGTAATCTGGAATTAGCAGTTTAAAGGGCCAACTTCGCAATACATGTGGATGTTATATTTTTAATTTGTAATTTTAGTTAGCAGAATTTGATGAAACTCAGAAGAAGGATTGAAAAGAAAATAGATGAGAAGCAAAATGGTAAACGTAGCTCCAGCTTCCTCTTTGATTGAATTTCGCCCACTGAATAAAAATGAGAGACAAAATAAAAGAAGGAACCATTACAAACTCCACATGCATCACAAGTGTCTTATACTTATGTGTCTTGCGTAAGTATATCTAAGACAAAAGGTCAGCTACTATGACAGCTGGCACAATCCTAGCCTATGAGCTAGTCTAATCTCGGCCATCCGTTTCCTATTCAAACAAATAAGAACAAGACTAAGTAACTTGAACTCTTAATCACTAACAATACATACCTGATTGAAAAGAAAGAAAAAACAAGTTTACAACACATATGAATAAGTGAATACGAATCACGTACCAACCGCAAGCGAAGAAAGAAATACACGAAAAAGAAGAGCTCTCAAAACACGAAAGAGTCACAAATTCTACCACAGAGAATCACCACTTCTTCCCCCTCCCATGCCCTAAGTCTTACTACTATATTAGTGATGACGAGAAAAAATGGCCGCACGTTGCTGCGGGACTTGAATGCACTCGTCTTAACTACATAAATAAGACATATTTAACCTGAATAAATTAAGACACATGCACCATGCACTCGTCTCTCAATTATAAGAAAACTTGTTTGCAATACTGAGAAAAAGCTTATATTATTGTTGATAAAAATACACACGACACCAATGGATCATGCCATAAAAATTACACCATGAAAAATCCAGAGACCAAAATCCCCGTTGGCAGAATTTATTCACATCAAATTTAAATTCTAACACCATACGATCAAATGTTAATCAAACACACAATCTCAAAAAGCCGAAACCATGTTAAGCAAAAGAAACAGAAGGAAAAAAGTGAAGATGTAAGCATTGATAAGAATATGAAAAGTGGCAGCACTTATATCATGCACAAATAGGACAATGAAATATCGGAACCAGCAACAACATATAGAACCAAGAAGGAAAAGAATTGATAAAATAAATAAATAAGAAATAGGATAGAGGCACAAACCAACGACATGAGCTCAGTTTCTTCACCATGAATTTTGCATGGCCTGAAATCAAGAAAATGATGTGTTTACCAGGATTTTGAAATGGACGCCCACAGTCCGAATGACAGCGATCATCCCTCTTTTGATGGTCCAGAACCGACTCGGGACACTCATACGAAATCCAAAAAGGCAGCATTATCTAGAAAGAACATGCGAAGCCGTCAACAACAACGAAGTAAATATATAGTTCCATAGATGCAAACAAAATAACACTATGGCATGATATTTGATTAAGATCAATCTCTACAAATTTGATGGCAAAAACACACCTCTCCTATACGGGAATGAACCTAACCATTTAACGGAAAAAAAAAAAAAAAAGATGAAAACCCATGCGGGAATGAACCTAACCACACTGCATGCACTCACATAGACTGCATACACACACTCACACGCACTGAAGAATGAACGCATTATATTCAGTTAGCACCATTCAACTTTAAAAGCAGTGAGACCTTCCAAAGGCATAGCCTAACTGGTCTTGGTTCAAATAACCAAATTGAGAACAACAGTTCAATTTTAGAAAAGCTGTACAGAGGGAAAACAAAAAAGAAAAGAAAAAACAGACAAAACAATCCTATAACCGCAACTGAAAAACAAAATCAAACTGAACATAATAAAATATCAGCAGAGCATGAACGCTAACTAACATCCCTTGGAAACATGTGCTGGTTACGTATAATATATATGCGCATAAATTAAGAAAATGGCTTAAGTGCCCTAGCAGTGGTCTTTATGCTGAACCAAATCACTATTAGGTTAATTGTATTGATTCACGCATCTTCTTTTATGTCTAAATCTCTACTAAATTGCCCTACGAAAATGACATAAAACTAATTAAAATTCCCAATATATTTGAGAAATACAACTTTTAAAAGTGTGAGAATATATGCAGCACCAGGATGTTGCAGAACTCACTGCCCCAATTTAAGATTCGGTTTTTGTCCAATGTATGTATATGCTTAGATACATCTGAGAATTTTCTTTGCAACAGTTGCTACTCTCATCGTCTTTTGAGAGAGATAGATACAAAGGTAAGGATTACAATGGGGAATAGTTAAGTATCCCTCTAAAATACTAAAGAAAAACATACCTCGAACGGAGTAAACAACTGTTTGTCTCCATAGCAGTTTCTCAGAGCATTTATGTTGTCAGAAAGATAGTGCTCCACTCCAGAAGGATGGACAAATGTACCAGATGGAGACTGACCCAAAGAAAACATAACTAAAAGTTAGTATCTGATGAACAATTAAGGTGATGCAAAAGGACAACACGTGATGTGAAATTATTATACCAAAATATCCAGGGTCTGTTAATCTAATCACCCAATAAAATAAAACAGAAATTAAGCACAATAATATCAAAATTAAAAGGAAGGAATAACATGAAACCTTGTGCATATAACATTCGCGAGAATGAATCACACAACAATCAAGGGTGGACAAATCACAAAAGTGACAACTAAAGGGCACCTAACAGACACCCCCATCTCTCTCTGCAATCGCAAAAATCCCTCGGGTTTGAGGAAGCAAATGGAAAACGAAATGTTTTTCCATCCCCTACCCATACCCAAACCTCCCTTACCTGTTCCCTTTACCCTCGCAGAAAATCCTCCCATCTCCCTCTCTCACCATTGTCCCATCTCTCTGTTTGCAAATCGCAGAAAAGAAACCCTAAACAAATCCCTGAAATCCCTCGCCTAAATCCTCCCACATTTCTCTTTAACACCCCCTATCTCTCTCTGTGCAAAACCTAAACCAGATCTCCTAAATCCTATCTCAGACACGCCACAAACAGCAAAGAAGCCAAGGTATGAAAACAATCTCTACATAATACCATGGAACAATGAAACAAAATGGTACTTACTTGTTCTTGTCCAAAATCGTTGGTGCCGCCGCACATTGTTATCAATTGTGGGTTTATCAAATCCTTCATGGCTTAGATTGCATGAAGAATTAGAATCTAAAAGATAAATATATGCTGTAAATCATCATATAAATGTAACTGCATTTGAAAAAAAAATAAAATAAAAAGGGAATGAAAAAATTGAATTCTATTTCATCATTATGTAATTGCATGAAATGTTACATTGAATGCAGACTCAATCAATTTCCCCAAAGTCATTGTTAAGTGAAAATCAATACCAAACCCATAAATACCACCATTGAATTTGGCAAAACCCAAAAATAAAATACATAAATTTACTCATATAATCACAGAAAAACATGAAATTTGAGCACCCATTTGGCCAAGTTAAAGGATAAAAGCACTCACATCATTATAGTACTCTTTGGGACGATCTTCTAATACTGGTTCTTCCTTTTTCTTGCTCTTCCTCAGAACTGCCATTAAAAAACCCAGAGAAGCACACAAATTCAGAAAAGATAAGGTCCAAAACTGCCATAAAAAATCCAGAAAGCATACAAATTTATTAGAAAGAAAAGTTCAAATTACAAAAACCAACTGATGTGAGTGAGTAGTGAGAGGTTGTGTTAGGCACCTGAAACACGTTTTGGTTACAATTGAAAGGGCCAGAACCTTGCATGTGAGGAAGATGACGATAGGATTCCAGAGACAGAGAAAGGAGGAGTAAGACGACGGAGGTGAGAGAAGGGAGACGGCGGCGAGATGAGGATAGGACAGAGGCGAGTGCCAAAGTTTCTGCTTGTCTACAAAATTGGCAAAATTGGCACACAGGTTCACAACTCGTCGTCTTCCCTTGATTAATGGCTCCTTTAAATATCCAAATGATCAAGGACGATCGTGCTCGCAGAATACTTGATGAGCTCCTTTTGGTAATCCCCCTAAAACAAATAAGCACAATATCTATGTAAACTGGCATTTCACTCAATTATACATTAGTTATGGCATCTTTGGAACTAAATGACTTCAACCTTAATATCCTATAAGCAGTATGTTTCTATATTTTAAATCCTGTTATGATAACAGGTAAATATAGATGATACAAAAGTAATTTAGTTTCATCATGCATATTTTCGCACTATTTAGTAAAGAACTCGGCCGGACTTGATTCCGAATAACATTCACAATTTCATATAGAATTTCAAAAGCCAGAGACTTTAGTGTAAATTACAATAAAATTTCACAAAGAAAGCAAATTGTAATATAAGTCTGATCTACAATTCGAATTTACCTGGATATGGTGATTTACGTTTTCATTGGAATTTTTGCATGCATTTACATCTGATGAAAAAATAATACATCATTAGTTGGCAGGAAGGAACTTTGATAAGCAGATAAAGAAACAAGATTGAATATAAGTTTCGTGTACCCTGAAGTTGTTTGTTCTTGCTACAGAATACTCGCATCCTTTGCAGCCACTTCTATTTTCTTATGGTTTCAGTAATGGTATGCTTGGGTCCAATTCTTGTTGTCTTCTAGTTCTCATCCTAAATCAAGTTAACAGTTCAACATTATTCGTTATAAGCTAAAAAAGTAGGATTAGTTATTTTAGTAAATCTATTTCTTGTAAACTTGCCTGTTCCTCGAACATACCTGACAAATCGAGATCATTGGACATGGCTATCAATTGGAATGCATTCATAAAACTCGAGGATTTGGGAATTATTGTCTCCACCACATTTTCCTGCAATGAAAATAGCAATTGTAACAAAAATCAGATATTTGGACCGAAGGTAAGATTCTAGCATTTTCTCCGTATCACAATCATGCATAGCTTTTACCTCAATTGAATCAAATCCAACACTAACCCATCACAGCTCGATGATCACTCAGAAAACTGAACGCAAAAATCAACAAAATTTCACAATTTTAAATTATAATTCGTTTCATATTCTTTAATCCACTGAAAAAGCAAAAAATTAAAATTAAATTAAAAGGGAACTTGGTGGTCGTGGGTGCCGCCGCCGATGAGGAGGTTGAAGGGATTGATTTTAGCTTTTTTGTTGAAAAGCTGGCTTTCTTCTTTTTGTTCCTTCAAAACTTTTTTCAGCATTCGCCTGAGGAAAGGGGAAATGGTTCAGAGAGAGTTGTCTCCATTGCTGCGACCTTGTCCATTGAACTTTTTGCAGTTGCTTTTAAGCATCGCTCCTTCCCTTCCTCCCTTCCCTTGCAAGTCACATACCTTCCCCTCACCAAACCCTTCTCTCTCTCCCTCCCCCTCCATCCTTCCCTCTCTCTCCCTCCCTCCTCTCTGCAAGTCGCATGCCTTCCCCTTACCAAACCCCAATCTCTCCATCCCCATCCCTCCTTCCCTCTCTCTCCTCCTCTCTCCCTCCCTCTTCTCTGCAAGTCGCATGCATTCCCCTCACCAAACCTCTCTCTTTATCCCCTCCCTCCTCTCTCTCTCCTCCTCTCTGCAAGCAAGCATGCCTTCCCACCAAATCCCACATCGAGCCATCAATCCCACTGAATGCAACCCTAACTGACAACAATGCCCACCCAACTTTTATCCCCAACCGTGTGATGTTAACCCCAGACGGGCATTCCCGTCATTTGAACTGATGATGGCATCTTCGTAAAAAGCTAAAAGCATCTCAGTGGCAATCTTGTAAATAAACTGAAATGTGGTAAAAACACTGTTCATATGAATAGTGCGATATCCCCTCCTACTTTAGACTAAAGTAATGACTTCAATCCCCATTACCCCATGACCCACTGATGCAACCTCATATTCTCCCACCTCTCCTTGAGGCTGCCACAGCCTTCTCCTGCTTCTCTTCCTCATGTCTCGACTGCTCTAGATCACTCAAAATTGCCTCAACAGCCACTGCCTCCTTTTCCTCGTTGCTTGAGTCCACAATCTCACTCAAAGGTGCAGTGCTCTGATTCTAATCCAAATACCCCAAAGTGCTGAAAGTTTGTTGTTTTGGGTGGGAACCCGTTGATCCTTGATTGTTGTCTTCCCTCTAGCGTACTCCCTACCTCAAGAAACTCCCAATGTCGCTGCCTCATCTCTTCCACATAGCTTGATTCCTCAGGACCAGTCAAAATTTATGAATCATCGATCCAGGGGAGGAGGGATTCCTCATCAGCCACCGCCTCATTTTGCTCATTGTTTGGGACCATGGCATTAATCATAGGTGCAGTGCTTCGAAACTGAGCCAAATCACCCAAAGTGATGAATTGTTCTGGGCGGCAACCATGTATACCAGTTTCCTCTATGTCAAGGCGCTTCAGATACCATAACTTTTTAGGCAACTTCGAAAGTTTTGAGCACCCATGGAGAGTGAGCCATTCGAGACTTAGCAAATTGCATATACCGTCCGGAAGATAGACCAGGATTTTGCAATTTTTCAGATTTAACCACACTAGCCCCTGAAGCTGTTCAATTGATGCGGGAAGCTCTCTGATAGATATAAAGTGGAATCATGTCTCATCTATGTACCGAGATATGATGTAAGCACGAAACATCATGTCTCATCATGTCTCATCTATCTTACCATGAATTCAAAGAAAGGTTTCTGGCACCAAAACCTTTGCATATTGCAATTATCATTACTTTTGTTTGTGTGGTTTTCTCTTTCTTGACATACCGTAGCTTAAATTACAGATTTTCAAAATATATGCTCTTAATCGTGACTAGTTGACTGCTTATAACTATCCTTGCCCTCAATCTCTTCTTATTCTTCAAATGCTGTCAGCTTTATCTGCTTTCGTTGCCTTTCTCAGCATTGTGTATTTCCCATATGTTGGGTTTTAATACCTCCGGTATTATCTAATCAAATTCAAATTACTTCCACATTACACATTAATGTGGTCAGGTTTTCTTGGACATTGCTCAGTGATTAGCATGATTCTTCACTTTCCTATATTTCCTGTTTTAGTGTCTATGGATGGGTTTGCTGCATTTACATACTTTCTCGCATTCCCCCTCTAACGTCATCTTCATATTTCATACAGCCAACCCCACTTAGTGGGATAAGGCTTAGTTGTTATTGTTGTTTTTTAACTGCCTATGTTGGCATTACAGATTATTGTCTTTGTAGCCATCATAATACATTCAAACAACCTTCTGATGCAGTTCTTGCGCATTTCTCTTGATACAATTGAAGTGCCTAGCATACATCAGTACTGCATCAGTTATATGATTTATCCTGTTTAGCATCACTTCCGACTTTTTAGCGTCTTTAAGCTTCATCTGTGTTAATGAGTTGAAATTTCAGATTCAATATGAAATTAAGGTGTTTGTGATAAGTTGATAACTCAATAATATTACTGATCTCGTGTTCTGGTTGTTATCGGTCTCAAAGTAGGTGGTTCATTTTGGTGACTGTATTGTACCCTTACCTGTTTTCTGCACTGTTACATGCTAACAGCACAAGGTTTATTTGGTTGAACATTCAGGGGTTTGTTATATCAGACTGGGAAGGTATTGACAGGATTACCTCGCCGCCACATTCGAACTACATATACTCTGTCCAAGCTTCAGTTCTAGCTCGTTATTTTATATAAAAACCTCTTACAGAAATGAACGAAGACAATTTCTGGTTCGAAATTATAAAACTCTGAAGATGGGTCTCTGTGTTTTGAAGGTCATGGTCCCTGTCAACTATAAAGAATTCATTAATGATCCCATTAACCTGGTCAAGAATAACGTTGTCCCAATGGATCGTACTGATAATGCTATGGGAAGGATTCTGCTTGTCAAGTTCACCATGGGTCTTTTTGAGAACCCGTTGGCTGATTTCAGCCTAGTCAATGAGCTTGGAAGCCAGGTCAGTTTATCCGAGATAATCAAATATCAGGATTTGCAACCCTCCTATTGGTCATTTGATTGATGTATATAGTTCGATAAAATTAGAATGGACATTCCTTTGAAATTGGTGTTACACTTAATGGCCAAAAGACTGCTTTGTAAGTTTTGTATTTATTGATTTACTGACATGAATCAATCATTTTTGTATTTTAATTTAACATTACCAGGATCATAGAGATTTGGCAAGGGAGGCTGTCAGAAAATCCATCGTGTTTTTGAAGAATGGGAAAAACGGGAACATTACAGATCCAATCATACCGCTTCCCTAGAAGGTGTCTAAAATTCTAGTCGCCGGCAGTCATGCTGATAATCTTGGGCTACCAATGTGGTGGATGGACAATTACATGGCAAGGATTCAGTGGCAACAATTATACAACCGGTGTAGTCTGCTTTCATCGCTATATTAAATACATAATATTCTGTCTATATGCACTACTTTTGTGCTCTACAATAAAATGATAGAATTGAATATTCACAAAATAGAACATTAAGCACTTAATAAGAAGATTACACAGGTGCTGGTTAGGTGTAACAAGAAAATCGTCTTCACAGTTATTAGAAAGTATGGAAACGTGCGTATAGGATGTCCGTACATAAATGAATCTAATCTTGGCTGTATATTTCATAAAACTTCCTTTTCATGATTAGGGACTATGATCCTTGGTGCTATAAAATCAGCAGTCGACTCAAGCACGGAAGTTATCTACAGTGAGAATCCTGATGGTAATTTGTAAAGTCCAACAACTTTGCATATGCCATTGTTGTGGTTGGCGAGCACCCTTATGCTGAGACTGCAGGAGACAGCCCAAACCTAACGATGGTGGAACCTGGCCCAAGTGTCATCAGCAATGTGTGTGAAAGTGTCAAGTGCATTGTTATCTTAATAACTGGCAGACCTATCGTAATTGAACCATATATTTCCTCGATTGATGCTCTGGTGGCAGCATGGTTGCCAGGCTCTGAAGGCCAAGGCATTACTGATGTCCTTTTTGGGGATCATGGAATCAGTGGAAAGCTTCCAAGAACATGGTTCAGGACTGTCGATCGACTCCCAATGCATGTTGGTGATTCACAGTATGATGCACTTTTCCCATTTGGATTTGGACTGGAAACTGAGTCGGTAAAGGAGCTTGTAACAAGGTAACAGGTTCTATTTGCTTCATTTCAAAACATGATAGTGCATTGTTCTATTTTTACACAAAGGATGAGATCTATCACCGTCATTTAAAAGCAGCACTCTGTAACTGTATAACTACAACAAGGTCCCATTAGGGTCAAATCCTTACAAGTAAATTTGTATTATACTTCAGCAAGTATTAAAATAACTAAAATAACTAACCATGCATTAATCCTTTTAGATGTTTTCCGTTTTATAGTTCATTGAATGTGTCTTCTTTCTATTAAATATTTCCAGTACACGGGGACCCTGAACTGGTATGAAGAATTGGTTCAGCAACTGCTCTTGAAGCCCGAGCTACGGGGATTCCTTATGTATTTGCTTCTTGCATTGCGGTAAATAATACATTGCAAAAGGATTTATGCGTTCAGCATTTTCTTCTTTTACATGGTTAACAATGTCACATTCATATTTTTTCCATCTGATGACTTCTGTGCGTTGCCTGGAACATCCTGTATAGGTATGTAGAGATCCAAGATGGGGCTGGTGTTACAAAAGCTACAGTAAAGATCACAAAATTGTGCAAGAAATGACGGAGATCATTCCAGGTTTACAGGGTGATATCCCTGCAAATTCTCATATGCAGTTTTTGCGCATTTCTCTTGATACAGTTAAAGTGCCTAGCATACATCAGTTATATGATTTATCCTGTTTTGCATCAGTTCCCACTTTTTAGGTTCTTTAAGCTTCATCTGTGTTAATGAGTTGAAATTTCAGATTCAATATGAAATTAAGGTATTTGTGATAAGTTGATAACTCAATAATATTACTGATCCCGAGTTCTGGTTGTTATCGGTCTCACAATAGGTGCTTCATTTTGGTGACTGTATTGTACCTTTATCTGTGTTCTGCACTGTTTCATGCTAACAGCACATGGTGTTTTTGGTTGAACATTCAGGGTTTTGTTATATCAGACTGGGAGGGTATTGATAGGATTACCTCGTCGCCACATTCAAACTACACATACTCTGTCCAAGCTTCAGTTCTAGCTGGAACTGACATGGTTCGTGGCTTATTTTATATAAAAACCTCTTACAGAAATGAAAGAAGATAATAGCGTCTCTATTACACTATATAAAACTCCTTTTCTATTCTGGTTCGAAATTATAAAACTCTGAAATTATAAAGAATTCATTAATGATCTCATTAACCTGGTCAAGAATAACGTTGTCCCAATGGATCGTATTGACGATGCTGCGGGAAGGATTCTGCTTGTCAAGTTCACCATGGGTCTTTTTGTGAACCCGTTGTCTGATTTCAGCCTACGACATGAGCTTGGAAGCCAGGTCAGTTTATCCGAGATAATCAAATATCAGGATTTGCAACCCTCCTATTGGTCATTTGATTGATGTATATAGTTCGATAAAATTAGAATGGACATACCCTTGAAATTGGTGTTACATTCAATGGCCAAAAGACTGCTTAGTAAGTTTTGTATTTATTGATTTTCTGACATGAATCAATCATTTTTGTATTTTAATTTAACATTACCAGGATCATAGAGATTTGGCAAGGGAGGCTGTCAGAAAATCCATCGTGCTTTTGAAGAATGGGAAAAGCAGGAACATTACAGATCCAGTCATACCTCTTCCCAAGAAGGTGTCTAAAATTCTAGTCGCCGGCAGTCATGCTGATAATCTGGGCTACCAGTGTGGTGGATGGACAATTGCATGGCAAGGATTCAGTGGCAACAATTATACAACCGGTATAGTCTGCCTTCATCGCTGTATTAAATACATAATATTCTGTCTATGTGCACTACTTTTGTGCTCTACAATAAAATGATAGAATTGAATATTCAAAAAATAGAACATTATGCACTTAATAAGAAGATTACACAGGTGCTGGTTAGTTGCAACAAGAAAATCGTCTTCACAGTTATTAGAATGTATGGAAATATATACCCGTGCGTATAGGATGTTCGTACATAAATGTATCTAATCTTGGTTGTATTTTTCATAAAACTTCCTTTTCATGATTAGGGACTACGATCTTTGGTGCTATAAAATCAGCAGTCAACTCAAGCACAAAAGTTATGTACAGTGAGAATCCTGATGGTAATTTTGTGAAGTCCAACAACTTTGCATATGCCATCGTTGTGGTTGGCGAGCATCCTTATGCTGAGACCGTGGGAGACAGCCCAAACCTAACGAGGGCGGAACCTGGCCCAAGTGTCATCAGCAATGTGTGTGAAAGTGTCAAGTGCATTGTTATCGTAATAACTGGCAGACCTATTGTAATAGAACCGTATGGTTCCTCGATTGGTGCTCTGGTGGCAGCATGGTTGCCGGGCTCTGACGGCCAAGGCATTGCTGATGTCCTTTTTGGGGATCATGGATTCAGTGGAAAGCTTCCAAGAACATGGTTCAAAACTGTCGATCAACTCCCAATGAATGTTGGTGATTCACACTGATCCACTTTTCCCGTTTGGGTTCGGACTGGAAACTGAGTCAGTAAAGGAGCTTGTAACAAGGTAACCCTTCATACATGTATATCTATATAGGACCAGCTACGTAGCAGGTATCCTGTTTTCCTGCAAGCTTGTTCATATAACAAAACTTGATGGGAAAAAGAAAGAAATGAAATTTACAAGGGATTTGGGACCGGTGGTGGCTTCTAGGTTTCAATCTATCAATACTACATATTGTTTTAAAGCATTCATGTGTTTCGGTGTAATATAAACCGAAGAACTTGGTTACCTGTATCGATACTGACTTCAGCTTCGTGATTCCTGCAGGTCGACCTCAGCTGGTGTTGTTTCAAGGCCGTGCATACTTATCGTCATGGTTGCTCTGGTTCTCAGCTTATAGTTTAGAGGTATAGTTTTGGGTCTAGGATTATTGAGTTCTCGGCATTTCCGAATTGCGTAGGTTTCTGCTTACACGGTGCCTTTTTCCTCTAAAAGTTTCAGGGAGCTTTTACTATAGCAATTGGATTTGTTGGCTGACACAGTTTATGGCAGAAGGAAGGGAAAAGCTTTGAGTTGATTAGATTGTGGCAGCCACAAAAATTATAAGCATTCATTGTCGAGCCATTTTAACGATTACAATTTACATGTAGCAAATTTGAATAATAAATTAAATTGATTTTTGTTTTGAAATTCTTCAGTGAAAAGAATGTTAGGAGGATCACCTTCTATTGGTCTATTATTATTTGTTTTTTTTTAAGCAATTTTTTGCAATTTTGCTTCAATACTACGTAGTAATGAATTATGTGAAAAAAATGCATGCTTGAAATAGTTTGGATTTTTATCATAAATGATCCTTGAAAGTGACGTTGTTCGTCACCTTAGTCTTTGAAGTTGAAAATTAATCAATGTCGTTCCTAAAATTTACTAGAAGCATCAAGGAGCTGATTATCACAACTTTTTTTTGGGTATCACACCCCTTAGTCCCTTCTAATTGCCCAGATCACCGCCCATCGCAGCCCCATGACCCGGAACAAGAGGACGCAAGCTGAGAGAGAATACA
Organism: Pyrus communis; assembly: GCF_963583255.1. Taxonomy (NCBI): domain Eukaryota; kingdom Viridiplantae; phylum Streptophyta; class Magnoliopsida; order Rosales; family Rosaceae; genus Pyrus; species Pyrus communis. The sequence goes on from NC_084812.1 coordinate 22,616,535, forward strand.
AGAAGAAACCGTCACAAACTTCACATGCATCACATGCTTCTCATACTCATGTGTCTTGCACGAGTATATCTAAAACAAAGTCAGCTACTATGACAGCCGGCACAATCCTAGCTTATGAGCTAGTTTAATCTCAGCCATCCATTTCCAATTAAAGGCTTAATCACTAACAATACATTACCTGATCGAAGAGAAGGAAAAAAACAACTGTGCAAGACATACGGATAAGTAAATACTTAGCACGTACAAACCGCAGGTGGAGCAACGAGTACCCTGCCGCCTCCGCTTTTCTTCCGCATCGCGCAGCATCTCTTCAAAATAGCGCCGCCCTTCTTCCGCTTCTTCTTCCGCATTGCACCGCATCTCTTCCACATAGCTTGATTCCGCAATATCCTGCCGCCTCTCTTCCACATGGCGCCACATCCAGGGGAGGCGGGATTCAACATCAGCCACCGCCTCATTTTGCTCAATGTTTGGAAAAATGGCATTAATCTTAGGTGCAGTGCTTCGAAACTGAGCCAAACCCCCCAACTTGATGAATTGCTGTTCTGGGCAGTAACCATGTATACCAGTTCCCTTTATGTCAAGGCGCTTCAAATACCATAAATCTTCAGGCAACTTCGAAAGTTTTGAGCACCCATTGAGAGTGAGCCATTCGAGACTTAGCAAATTGCAGATACTGTTCGGAAGATAGACCAGGCTTTTGCAGTTTTTCAGATTTAACGACACTAGCCCCTGAAGCCGTTCAATTGATGCAGGAAGCTCTCTGATAGATGTGCTATCCAAATCAAGGCTGGCTAATCTTTCCATATTTTCTAATATGTCTGGAAACACCTTAAACTCTGTACAACCAGAAAGAGAGAGATAATTTAGGGACTTGAGCCGACAAATGCTGCTTGTAAGACTCTCAAAGTCTTTGCTATACCGTAGCGTCAAGGTAGCAAGCCCCGTAAGACTATAAATTATGGATGGCAATTCTTCAATTGCAATCCCTGAAAAGGCTCCCGCAGCTAGCGTCCAATCTAGCGTCCAATCTAAATGAAGCTCTGTTAGGTTCTCCGTAACTTTTAGAAACTCTGGAAAATTCCTCAGATTTGAGCAGCCAGAAACATTCAGGGCTTGAAGAGATCTCATATGAATGCTGCCTGGAAGAATCTTTAATCTTCTGCAATCCTTCAGGCTTAGGGTAACGAGTCCCGTAAAGTTTTTGATGGACGAGGGCAGTTTTGAAATTGCAGTCTCATCTAAATTAAGCTCTAATAGGTTCATAACTTCAGGAATTTGTACAAAATTATACAGATTGGAGCAGCTGGAAAGATTAAGGGTTCGAAGAGATCTCGTATGAATGCTGCTTGGAAGGCTACGAAGTTTCTTGCATTCCTTTAGACTCAAAATCTCAAGGTTTTGAAGAGATGAAATTGATGGGGCAAGGCCTCTAACAGATGTCTCATCCAAGCGAAGCTCTCTTAATCTTTCCATATTTCCAACATTTTCTGGAAAGGCCTTGAGCTTTGGACAACCAGAAAGATTAAGAAGTTGCAGGGACTTGAGTTGAACAATGCTACTTGGAAGAATCTCAAGTTCTCTGCAATATTCAAGATTCAAAGTAACAAGCCCCGTAAGATTGTTAATTGATCGAGGCAGTTCTTTTATTGCAGTCCCTTGCAAATAAAGCTTTGAAAGCTTCTCCATAACTTCGGAAATCTCTGGAAACTTCTCAAGTTTTGAGCAAAAAGAGAGATCAAAGGTTTCAAGAGATTTCATACAAATGTTCCTTGAAAAGGACTTGAGTTTGCCGCACCAACTTAGATCCAAGACGATAAGTTTTTCAAGGGCAGAAATGGATGGGTGAACCTCATATAAACTTGTGCATCCACCAAGAATTAGCTTCTCAAGATTCTTTGCCTCAGCGAAGTCCGGTGTTTCCTTAAGACGATAAGAGCCTTTTAAATTGATAATTTTCAACTTTCCAAGAGGCTGTCAATATACATCAAGGAAAATATGTGTTACATACATAATAAGGCATTTAAAAACTAAACCATTTAAAAGCAGCATATAGGCAAATGATGAACGTACCTTAGTTCCTTTCCAGAGGTGTTCAACCCAACTATATTGCATGTCAATTTCAACAAGATTCTCTGGGTTAAAATTGGACGATAAAGACTTTAGGGGACATTTGTTCCAAAACAGATAACTTAGTTTTTCAGAGAGAAACTTTAGATCCTCGTATTGCCAGTGATCATCGGCCGGCTCGCCCTCTGGTAGTAAACAGTGGGTATGGACTCTGAGTAGTCTTAGTTTTGGCATTTGAACAAGGGCGGTATCTAATTCCACAACATTGTTTGAGTGTGGCCATTGCACAATTATGCTTTCAATTGCTTCCGTAGCCTGGATTACCAAAATTGCACTTTGAATGAGTACAAACTTAAGATTAAAACGCCCAATGCACATGGTTCTCATGAATTGGATTTTGGTCAAAGTAGAAGCTTTATACTTTTATTATTAAGGAAAACTAACAAAAAGTCCAAAAAAACTTTATTTTACTGAAAAATGACAAATAAAGGTGCAGTGAATAGTACAAAAAAAATGTAAAAATGTGGGTTTTTGTTAAAAGTGAAAACAGTACCGAAAGTATTATTATTATTATTATTTTAAAATTTATTAATATTACTGGCCAGAAAAGATTCAATGCAATTACATTAATGGAGTGGACGGGAGCGTATTTCTCACATTTTTTTTATTTAGCACATAATGAACATCTTCACAGCTCCACAATCTGCTGCGCCTTCCAGGCTCCTTTATATCCTGGCGTACGATTTGGTGACCCATTTCCTCTATTAAATCATGCATCTCGAGTACACCATCAGATGAGATAGTGACAAGAGCTCTACCAACTAGAACGTCTAATCCGGTATGGGGATGGAAGTCACAACCCTCCATAATCCTTGTTGCCAAGTCTTTCTTCATTTGTTTAAAGAAACATGCAATATCAAGAAATATTTCCTTCTGCAAATCATCTAGTCCATCATAGCTTGTTCTAAGGACTTTTTGGATTCCCGGGTGCGGGTTTCTCGCTATTTTCTTTAACTCATCTTTCCACACAAGTACACTTTTGTCATCGAGAAATGCTCCCAAGACTTTGAGTGCTAAAGGCAAACCTTGAGCATATTTTATGAAATGGCCTGACAGATCAATGTATTCTTCTGTGGGTTGCTTTGTACTGAAAGCATACTGCACAAACAGCTCGAGAGCATCATCGTCATTTAACAACTCGGGCTCATATATCCGATCACCAAGTCTACTTAGTGACTGTTTATCTCTAGTTGTTATAATGATTCGACTTCCGCCACCAAATGAAGGTTGCTTTCCAATTAAGGCTTCAATTTGGGATGAACTCTCCACATTATCCAGAACAAGTAAAACTTTTTTCTTACCAACTCTTTCCATCATCTTCTGAAAACCATTTCTCAAAATCTCTGAACTCCCCACCTTCATATTTGTGATACTAGATAGAATTTCTGCCTGCATATCTAGTGGCGCTTCACCTGCATCAGTTGAGGGAAAACGTTGCTTCACATTTTCAAGAAAGCAACGACCTTCGAAGTGATGATTGATTTTATCATACACAGCTCTAGCGATGGTGGTTTTGCCTATACCGCCCATACCCCATATTCCAACAAAGCCAACGTTATCGACCTCGGGACATAATAGTGAATCCATTTTCTTTAAGCGGGAATCCATTCCAACCAAGCCATTCTTTTCACTTGATGGGATGTTGATCACTTTCTTAAAAATATCATCTGCAATCAACTCAACAAGCTTGGCATCATCCCTGCGAAATTTGAAAAACAATATTGTCAAGTCCTGCGATTGCTAGTTATATAACACTTATCACACTGTCATTGAAAACACAAAGTAACGACCCAACAATTCTCAGGAGTTTATTCTTCTTTCATTTACTCAATGCACTCTTCTAAGTTCAATCAACATATAAGAGAACTAGTCATCTATATCCTCTCCAGATGTTTTATAGACCTTTTAATAGCGGCCATATATTTTGATCTTGCGGTTTGAAGAATTAATTTAACTTGTTCTTTTTTTACTTATTAATGTTGGACGACGTCTTTTGTACATTATGTCTCCTCTCTGTTTCTCACACCTGCTCTTTCCTCATCATGAAAGAGGGAAGAAATTAAGAGATTTTGTACAAACGACATCGTCCCATGTGAAAAAGTAAATAAAAACAAGTGAATTCTTCACCGCAAGATCAATATCAAAGGCCCCCAATTTTTTATATTAGTTTCCTCTTCCCTTCTCATGGAAAATATCTAGGTGTGGTGGTGGAAAGTTTTGCAGAGAGTTGGTGAGTATTCAATTTTGTAGAGGGTTGGGAAGGAAGTCTTGGTTCTAGTTGTATTAACATTAATGATAACCACAGGAAATTAGCGACTATAAACGAAATAAGAATTTTCTTCAAAACTAAAACGACCAAAACAGGAAATTAGCTAAACTTCTAAACTACTAAGTGAATAAGATTATGAGGTTATGAGTTACTGGTAATTTTGTGAATCCCAGCCACATAAATCGGGGGCTCTTTGTAAAGCGGACCTCCACCGCTGCACTTCTTCCATGTCGGCGTCAGGATCATGTTCATGTTTAGAAAAAGCTTCCTCAAAACTTCCCTTGATTTTACGAACATGAGATGGGTCTACTTCGTAGAAGATGGGAATCACAATCTGCTTCTTCTGATCCATGCACTGCAGGATTTGGACGAGTTCTTTCAAGCACCATGTGGAAGAAGCGTAGTTTGGAGAAAAAACTACAACCGAAAGCCTCGAGTCGCTTATAGCCGTCAGTAGCTGCGAAAGGCCGTTGCCTTTTCTGAGCTCTTCAGCGTCAATGAAGGTGTTGATTGACCTCCGACCTAGAGCTTTGTAGAGATGGCCGATGAAGGTCCTGCGAGTGTCTTCCCCTCGAAAATTCAAGAAGACATCGTATTTGCAATCAGGAACAGATGAAGAAGAAGAAGCCATCAACAAGCACAAGATCGACAGCCTAATGTGATTCTCAAGTAGCCCCTTAACAAACTCAAGATTGCTGGTCAACGACCCCCTTCATTGGTTCTCACTAGAAAAATGAGATGCATCTCCAGGGGGTCGCTTTGGGCAAATAAAGTCCACTAATCTACGCGGTCCGATTGCATGTTGGCCGGCAACCCCATCGGGCTGGGCCCCAGTCCCTTCAGCATTCCCTTGCTTTTTGGCGCGTTGCCTTCCTTTTAGCGCGTCAAAGAGCGCAGCTTTCTCTCTTTCTCAGCGCGTCCACACGCAGAGTGGATCGGAAAGTTAGTCTAACAAATACAAATGAAAGAAAGTAACATTCATATTTTACTAAGCCTTTTAATTTTTATTTAAAATAGTCTCTAAGATTAACATAACTTCTCAGTTTGGTTCCTGAATTTTGATCGATAGAAGTGATGGTTAAAATTGTTTACCATCAATCATTTTGGTTATTCTATGAAAAATCTTGGTTAAATTAAGGGTATTTTTGTTAATCCCTTTGAATTGATCATGATGCAAATTATTGGTGATCCAAATCTCCTTTATGCCTGTAGCTTCTACTTATGTCATAATCTTTCAGCTTCTACCAATTATTGTTTCAGATGATTTTATTTTTACTATTTATTTTACTTTGTCCATGGGTGGCTTTTAGGTTCCCCTGCCGTCTTACTTGCTGTGTTATTTTCTCAACAAGTTTTGCTTTTATGTCCCCTTTGTTCGTAAATTTCCTCTTTTAATTTTAATATGATAATGGGATGATTGTTGAGCACTATTACCCCATGCTTTTCACGCATGCACACAAAAAAAAAAAATTTAGAGAGTTTCTCGTCACAAGTAATATATTTATCAAAATACTTGAAAAGTTTAGAAAGTTTCTAAGTCACAACTAACATTGCCATATAGTCAAAATGCTCAAAATATAGAAAAGAAATATAAAGAAGATATCAAGTTAGAGCATTCCGTTGCGCTATGGGATCACAATTATTTCTCTATCTTGCCTCTAAACCCACCTCCAAACACCGAAGTGAAATGTAAAATGACCAAAACACCCATCAAAACACTTTTCTCATGGCTCAAAAATAAATAAATAAATAAATAAATAAAAATCAAACACACATAGAAATTCAAAATACAAAAACTAAATAATAAATTTTGGAATGGAACAACTTTTAAATTAGATCAATCTCTTTTGAGAAGACTTGATTAAAAAAAAAATTATTTAAACCCAATAATGTTATCTCTTCACTCATTAGTTTTTGTATAAACTTTATATTCCAGTTACACCTTAAAACAAATGTGGTCCACATTCTGTGGGTGTGGATATAAATTACTCAATTATATAAACTAATCAATGGGTTGTAGTAGCGTCATGGGAGTCCCCATTGGTGAATCGGTCACAGGTCTGATGACTCCCTTTTTTGTGTCTTTTTGCTAAATATTTGTGACATGTCCTATGATTTGGTTGAAAAATAACTTTGTTAACACTTTTACTTGACATTCAAAAATAAATAAAACAACTCCTAATATGATGAAATGCGCGTGCGAGCACGTTGTTAAATTTGACGTATATTCTTAGACTATCATTAGAAATTACGCCCTCGTGTTGCTGTGGGAATCAGCTGTTTCAGGCGTAATCGGATGAATAAACACATTTAAATTGAATGAATTCAACACAAAGCTGGCATATAAACACATTGTACAATGAGTGGGAAGAAACTGAAAGTCTTTGATTAGAAAGAGATGGTTTCCAAAAAAGTTCTGTTTCCTTAAGAAACAAAAGAAACATGTAGTTCACACATATAATGTGTCCTAAAAGGCCAAGGAGAAAACAATGATTAGTCTTGCGTAAGCAAACCTGATATACAAGGTGTTGATTGAGTTCTGAACCAGAGCTTTGTGGAAATGGCCGATGAAGGTCTTGCGAGTGTCTTTGCCTCGAAAATTCAAGAAGACATCGTATTTCCAATCAGGAACAGATGAAGAAGAAGAAGCCATCAACAAGCACAAGATCGACAGCCTAATGTGAGTCTCGTGTAGCCCCTTAGAGCAGTTCCACCGAAGGTGGAATAGCCCATCACCCAGTCAAAAAACCAAGCTAGCACTTTGTCAATTCATTCCAGCCCGTGTGTTTGCCTGGCACCTAGCCTAAGTTGGTCTCTAGACTAGCCCCATTTTTGACAGACCTTGGGATGGGCCATTTGTGTTGTTGCGCGTGGCGCGTGGCACGTGGGCCCGAGTAGCAGACAACAAAATCAGAGGCGGGGCCCAATGGCACAGGCGCACTAACATCTCCCCTGGGTGGTCGACGTGGTCCAATTTCTGTCATTGGATTTCCAATGGTAAAAAAAATTTGAATTTCACTTTTAAACTGGACCGTCCAATCACAGATCAACGGTCCAAGTTTTTTCCCCCCCAAAAAAAAAAAAAGTCAGAAATTAAAAATAAAATAATTAATTTTTATTATTTTATGATAAAAAAATAATAATATTTTAATAAAATTGACCAACCTATTTTTTGTGTTTAAGGGTGGAGATGCTTTGGCTATTAATATTCATTGAGGTCTATTATTGTTCACTTGAGTGAATAAATACGCTGGATGCTAAAGTAAAGTCTTTAGGGTGGAACTGCTCTTAACAAACCCAAGATTGCCGGGCAACGACCCCCTTCATCGGTTCTCACTAGAAAAATGAGATGCATCTTCGGCCCCCGCCGGGGTGGGGGGGGGGGTGGTGGTGGTGGCGGCACTTGGAAGTTCCCAGGAAATAAAGGGTCGCTTTGGCTAAATAAAGTCCACTAATCTACCAATCTACCCAGTGGAATTGCACATGGTGGCCGACAACTCCATCAGGATGGGCCCCAGTCTTCTCAGCAAATCCTCTTTTCCCTTTCTTTTTGGCGCGTTGCCTTCCTTTTAGCGCGTTTAAGTGTGCAGATTTCTCTCTTTCTAAGCACGTCCACGGGCAGAGTGGGTCAGAATTTTTAACCCAACCCAGTTTCTTGTGTTAAATTTGTTGGTCAAAAATCAGTTTTACCAAGGTTCTAAAAGACGTTATACGCTGATCAGGTGGCGAGCTGGGACCTAGCGCCTAGGCGGACTAGACGGATTTAACTAAATCCATTATATTTTATGTAAATAAGTGTATGTTTATACTTAAAATATATATAATTTCATCATAAACTACAAAATAGAATGACACATATAATATGAAGTATTGGAACATAATGAAAACATGAGGAACAAACATTTAAGTACTCGACAAGTCTTTTACAATTTATTGGAAAAAAAAATAAAATGCAAAAGGAAAGTTATTTATTTTCTACCTAAGTAAGTCGATGCCTTGGTGGGTTTGGGCGGGTGCCTAGGCGGTCTAGGCGAGCGCCTCAGTAGGTCTATGGGTCCTTTCTTAATTTTCAAACGGCTAGGCATTAATCGGTGCGGTGACCAGCCACCTAGCGCCTAGGCGGCGCTAGGTGGACATTTTTAGAACAGTGGTTTTACCCAAGAGTCAGAGCAAATTGGAAGGAATTTAAAATTTAAATTTTAGGTTTTATTAGAAAGTTGGGGTTAGAAATTGTGTGAAAAATTATGTTTTACAGGTATAAACACATCAACTTATATCACATCTAATTGAATCAAGCAATCTCTAAACATGAGAAATGGATCTTAGAAAGTATAAATCCTACCTCATAATATTAATACAATTAACAAATTCTCAGTGCACGATCACAAAAAGGTAAAGAAAAGTAATTCAATTTCTAAATTTCAAAAATGGGAAAGATACAAAATGGGTCTAAGTTCTCAGTTCTCACCATAATGAAAATTATGATATCATTTTAACATGAATTCGGGTTTTATTTCGGTCACTAGCATTATAAAGCTAGCGACTTCAACCTGTGCAAGCAAACAACTGAATGAGACCCAAGCCTAACCTTGATTTAACCAAATCAAAAAAGCAATTACGATCAAACTAACCACTCTTATTCCCATATGTAGAAGCTATCCCTTGTTTTGCCTTTGTGAACAGTGCAGTTTTCACTCTCTACACACAAAATGAACACACTCAAAATGATCAGCAACATTAAAAAACTTAATAAATTATATGTATACATTACTATATATGTATTTGGACATAAAGTACAAAAATTTACTAACAGATTAAAAAAATAAGTAATTATGAATTGGAATTAAATGATATTATAGTTGTTAAGAGAAATACCTGACCAATTTTTACAAATAGCATCATAAATTGTTAAAAAAATAACTGCACTGAAATATCTAATTACTCAAATCTATAATTCTATTAAAACACGTCACCGAAAACCCCAAGGAGAGAGGTGCATATTCCTAACCTTGCACGGTTAAATTTGCATTTTGTTTGAGGGGAGAAAAATGATCAAAACTGATAAGTCAATAGTTAAATAGGTTTACTGTGGTGTCAAATATTTTTTAATACATACATAATGCTGTCTATTTAAATCAACATTGATTCTTGCATACCATCGGTTATATAATGTTTGGAGTTGAATGTATATATACCCAAATGGGAATAATTCTTTATCCGAAACTTAGAACAAACCAACTCATCCGAGAACGCAATGGAACTTCGCTGCAACTCCAATTTAATCAATGTAAATTATTATACTGAAACAATGTGATCAAACTTAATCAAAACTCCAAATCCACCAAAAGTTTAAATTTCTTACCTTGAGTACAGAGGGCTTCAGAAAACGACGGCATTCTAGCCTGGAAATAAAATCCCCAAAATCAGAAAAATGAAATTTGCACAGAATTCACAGCTGTAAACACAAAATTACCCACCCAAATCGGCTAGAGAACTTCCCCTCTAAACTCAAACAAAATCAACTCCAAACTTAATTAAATTTGTTTTCTTTTCCAAAACTTCTCTCAATCTGCAACATCATGAGCAAATCAAAACCCCTAAATGCAATTGATCACAAACTGGATCAGTGCTCTGTCTCTCAGACACAACGAAAGCATAACCATATTGCCCAATAATATATAAAGTTCGCTAAACTAATAGGATTTCAAAATTTTGTGACAAAGAGATTAATACCTTAGTCAATACCAGAAATGTTCATAGCTGAAACACAGAAATGATGAGCCTAAAAATCATAACCTAAACAAATGATAAGATAACCATAATCTCACACAATAACATTATACAAAAATTTAACCACAAAAATAGAAAATGAACAGATTCGTAAAGGAAAGCAGCAGCAAAGCAACTAATGGATTCTCTCAAAAGATAATATTGTCAAATTTGTAAGATTAAGCAAGCAAGAGAGACTGCTGGCTTGCGGAGCGGAAGTTGTTAATCGACACATTATTTTGTCATAAGTTAAGCAACTAAAGGTTTGTTTAGGCACAATCGTAATCAAACCAAGCTTAAATATTTTTAAATATAACAGAAGAATTTTTTTTTATTTTTTTAAAACCAAGATAAAAATCTGAAAAAAAAACTCACAAAATGCAAGGTTCTCCAAAAAACTAAAAACCCACAAACCAAAAACTTAAAATTAAAAAATTAAAAAAAAAAAATCAAATTTCTTTCTCTAGAGGTTCTGACAAAGAAACCTCTTTACCTGCACAAAAAATCAAAAATTGAAAACCCACAAACCAAAAACTTAAAAAATAAAAAAAATCAAATTTCTTTCTCCAGAGATTATGACAAAGAAACTTGAAGAGGTCTCCGATGGGTTTCCAAGGGAGATGTCGAAATGGAGGAGATGTTGTCCAACGGATGGGAAGGAGGAAGGAAGGAAGAACAACGCATCATTTCTATTTTTTCGGAAAAATATCTGCACAAATTTTGACTGGTTCGTCGTTCTGAGAGAGAGAGAGAGAGAGAGAGAGAGAGAGAGAGAGAGAGAGAGAGAGAGAGAGAGAGAGAGAGAGAGAGAGAGAGAGAGAGAGAGAGAGAGAGGAGAAATTTTTCCAAGTGCCGGGAACACCATGACACATGGTGTTCCCTCACCCATTAGCATTTAGTTTTATTTATTTATTGAAATATAAAATTGAAGGATATCCAAGATGTCAAATGCTAATGGGTGAGGGAACACCATGTGTCATGGTGTTCCCGACACTTGGAAAAATTTCTCGAGAGAGAGAGACAGAGAACCCAAGATCAGTGAGCCAAAAAACGTGAGGATTGAGACGAAGAAAAGCGTTTATGAGACACGGATGGAAAAGGATGGAAGGCTCCAGAAGACCAACGCGTCGACATCGTATGGAAGCAGACGGACGCGTGGCCAGCATGGGCAAAACTGAGAATTCACTATAGAGAAGCCAAAACAAAAGGCAGTCAGAGTAGCATTGCAAGGACATTTTTGCCATTTTACTGTTATAGAACAGTGCCCGATGACCAACACGTGTGAAACATGGCACAAACGAAATAAACAAAGCAAGCAGGGGCAAAATAGGTATCACATTGCTTTATGAACAGTATTTCAATTTATTTTCTCTTTTAGTGTTTGTGTGTCTATATGTATATATATAATTTTAAGAGTTGGAGTTAGTATCTAACAAATACAAATGAAAGAAAGTAACATTCATATTTTAGTAAGCCTTTTAATTTTTATTTAAAATAGTTTCTAAGATTGACATAACTTTTCACTTTGGTTCTTGAATTTAAAATCGATAGAAGTGATACTTGAGATTGTCCACCATCAATCATTTTGGTCATTCTGTGAAAAATCTCGGTTAAATTAAGGGTATTTTTATCAATCCCTTTGAATTGATGGTTTCCTTTATGTGTGTAGCTTCTACTTATGTCATGATCTTTCTGTTTCTACCAATTATCGTTTCAGATGATTTTGTTTTTACTATTTGTTTTACTTTGTACATGAGGTGGCTTTTAGGTTCCCTTGCCTTACTTGTTATGTTATTTCCTCAACAAGTTTTGCTTTTATGTCCCCCTCGTTCGTAAATTTTCTGTTTTAATTTTAATATGATAATGGAATGATCGCTGAGCACTACTACCCCATGCTTTTCACACATGTACACAAAAAAAAAATTTAGAGAGTTTCTCGTCACAAGTAACATATTTATCCAAATAGTTGAAAAGTTTAGAAAGTTTCTAGTCACAACTAACATTGCCATATAGCTCAAAGTATAAAAAAGAAATATAAAGAAGATATCAAGTTAGAGCAGTTACATATAGAGAATGTCATTCTGTTGCGCTATGGGATTGCAATGATTTCTCTGTCTTTCATGCCTCTCAACCCACCTCCAAACATCGAAGTGAAATGTAAAATGACCAAAACACCCATCAAACCACTTTTCTCAAGACTGGAAGATAAATAAATAAAAACCAAACACACCTAGAAATTCAAAATACAAAAAATAAATAATAAATTTTGGAATGAAATATCACAAATAATAAATGTGGGCCACCTTATGCGGCCAGGGATCTGCTGTCCCGAATTTGATGTTCCATTTGTGTCTCGTTCTTAATTTTTTGACATTTGTCTATTAATTTAACATTAATGTTAACACTGATAATTTTTTATAAACTAATTGAAAAATTAAAAATTAAAGAAAATAAAAACCCATTCGATAACTATCCACTGCGACTACAGAATCCCATTGCCGATGACCACTGCAACCACACAACCTATCGACGCCGACCACTGCAACCACACCAATGACGCCACCCCATCGCCGCCGATGCTGCTCCTCATGGCGACAAAGCTTTCTTTCCTTTCCCTTCTCTCTTTTCAAATTCCTGTACTCTCGTCAATACGTGTGAAGTTTGAAGTTTGAATTTTGGGATATCTAATCGGTCGGTATGTGATCGATCCGTCTCTTCACAGCTAGCAAACAGTGTGTGAAGTTTGAAATTTGAGAATATCATATCAATCGATTGGGGGAGGATGCCGAAAGGTTGGGGTTGGTGGCTGCGGTGACAGATTGAGAATATCTAATCTAATCGATCCATCTCGTGGCCGAAATGCATGGTGGAGAGGTTGGGTTTGGTGGCTGTGATGATAGATTGGGGAAGGATGCTGAAGGGTTTCTTAGAGCAACTCCAGCATTGGAGCCCTCCCCTCAGGCTATTCACTATTCAATCCACCTGATGAACAGTAACTGCCCTTAATGAACAGTAATCGTCTTTTGCATCTCCACTGTTACACTTCAATAGCCCTGGCAATAAGCAATTAAATATTACTATTTTTTTTATTTATAAAATAATACAAAATAATTTTTATTGTAATTTCAGATAAGATTTTTAATTGTTCTCGTTGCGCCACGTGTCATTATCTGAAGTATTATTAAATAATACAAAATAATTTTATTTGTAATTTCGGATAAGATTTTTAATCGTTCTCGTTGCGTCACTTGTCATAAAATCCGAAAAGACAATTATTGGGGATGGATTTCCGATAAGATTTTTAATCGTACTCGTTACGCCACGTGTCATTATCTGAAAATACAATTATTGGTGATGGATTTCTGATAAAATTATTAACAAATCATGTCGCGCCACGTGTCATAATCTGTTTACAATGTTTGAGGATAGATTTCCATCAGATTTTTAATGAATGACAACATGCCACGTGACATTATCTACAACCTAATCCTTTCTGATCCTCCATATAATCTACCATCCATCCTCACAAATCTCACACCAATTTTCTCAAGATCTCTATCATTATTCATAGTTTCTGCTTCCTTTTTCACAAAAATCTTTATAATTATTCATAGTTTCTGCTTCTGTCTTACAATGTCTTCTTCTTCCTCAAAGATGATGTGGGAACTCGATTAGGAAGAAGAAGAATTGTTTAACCAATCAGAAGGAATGTTCAATCACCAGGTGGCAAAAAATGAGAGGGAAGAGGATGAGGAGCGTAGAAGGAGAGATGACGAAGTAAGAATGGGCAGAGCCTCACATTACCGTCGAGTCATCCAAGTTGTGGCTTAGATCTGTAGGCCCAGCCGTTTCGGAAACCTTGATAGAAGCAGGCAACGACGAGGTATGGAACTCTTGGATGATTATTTTGTCCCTAATAGTGCAATCCCTGATATGTACTTTAGACGTCGTTTTAGAATGGAACGACATTTGTTCAACAAAATCATGATTGCTGTTTGCAACCATGATTCTTACTTTGTGCAAAAGAAGAATGCTTTTGGTGTTATGGGTCTCCTTCCTCAGCAAAAAATTACTGCTACCTTGCGGATGCTTGCATATGGAACATCTACTGACCAAGTGGATGAGATAATAAGGATGGGGAAATCAACCATTCTTGAGTCCCTGATGAGGTTTTACGGAGCAATCGAATCTATCTACACCGCAGAGTACCTCTGGAAACCTACAAACATGGACTTGGAACGGCTTCTAAAGAATGCCGAGATGCGTGGTTTTCCTGGGATGATTGGAAGCATTGATTGTATGCACTGGACGTGGAAAAACTGTTCAAGTGCATGGCAAGGCGCTTATAGGGATAGAAAATGAGCAAAAAGTATCATTTTGGAGGCGGTGGCATCTTTTGATATATGGATTGGGCACGCCTTTTTTGGGATTCCGGGAGCTCAAAATAACATCAACGTCCTTGCCCAATCCCCAGTGTTCAACGATGTCCTGCAAGGAAAGGCACCAAAAGTCACGTATGAGGTCAACGGACGTATGTACGACGGGCCATACTACCTAGCTTACGGCATTTACCCGTGGTGGTCAACATTTGTCAAAATAATGCCACGTCCGCGAAGTGCAAAGGAAAAACACTTTGCAAGCTATCAAGAGGGGTGCAGGAAGGATGTGGAACGTTGTTTCGGTATCCTTCAAGCTCGCTGGGCGATAGTCATGGGTGCTGCCAGATTGTTTGATGTAGAGTCGCTTCGATCCATCATGATGACGTGCATCATTCTTCACAACATGATTGTGGAAGATGAGTACGATTATGAAGCCGTTGATGAATATGAGCCAGATATGATGAACAATTCAAGAACACGTATATATTGTGCTCATGACGCCACCGATGAGCCCGTGCAACATGAGCCGTTATAAAGGGATGGACGTTACAATGAAAGGCTCATTTAACGATATACTGCATTTCAAATGCCAGACATGCACAATGCCCGACCAATTGACTTGATAGAGCACCAGTGGGCATTGAAACAAGCTGAAGATAATTAAGTTCATTTAGTGTGTTTTTTTGAATTTGGTATGTTTATGTTATTTTATTTGGTCTGTTTTATTATTTGGTATGTTTATGTAATTTTATTTGGTGTGTTTTATTATTTCGTATATTTATGTAATTTTATTTGGTGTGTTTTATTATTTGGTATGTTTATGTAATTTTTTTAGTGAGTTTTTTATTATTTGGTATGCTTATGTAATTTTATTTGGTGTGTTTTTGTCATTTCAATAAATATTCTCTTAGTATAAATAACTTACCAAATTCATTTGAATAAATATTCAATAAATTGGAAACAACATAAAGTACTATATTCAATAAATAATAAATTACAACCCAAAGTGATTGGAAAATTATGGGCTCCGATTACAAAAACTACTCTATTCATCATCACTTAACCAATTGTGGTGCTAGGATGATCTTGGCTTGCTCTCGCTTCTCTTGCACGCCTCATTCGCACCACATCCGTTTTCTCTGACTTCCAAAAAAATTTAGAATTTGGAGACTTCCCTTTTAAAGGCGTGTTCATAATCTCACGATCTCGTTGAGCCTGTCTTTCTTCTCTAACATGTTCCCTTTCTTGCCTAAGTAGCACTCTTTCTCTTTCATTAGCCTGAAATTCTCTCTCAATAGCTGCAGCTTTTGCGTCATCTCTAGCCTTATCAGCCTCATATTTTGCCATTTCCCTCGCCAAAGTCAATTCACCTTGGCGAGTAAGTTCTTCCATGAACTTTGCATAATCATTTTTGGAAGCACTCCCTTTTCTCTTTGAAGCCTTCTTACCTTGAGGCCGAATTGGATAACGGGTCGAACCCGACGCTTGTTCAGGAGGGGTGTTTCGGGCACTTCTTCTGCATCATCTTCATGAACATGCGAGACATGATCGGGTGTAGAGTGTAGAGGGGTGCTGTTCATGAAAACTTGTGGACCGACAGGCACAACTCTAAATTTAGGACAACCTTTGACAATATTCCAACATTCCCACCGGTTGAATGATTTATTTTTGCTTTTGGTTTTGGCAGCGTACCAAGCTTGTGCTTAAATTTCCTACACAATGCAGGAGAAGAAATAATTATAATGAAAATAGGTAACAAATAAATAGTACAAACAAATAATTATAATGTAAGTAGGTAACAAATAAATAATTATAATGTAAATTTGGGTATAGTACAAACAAATAAATAATATATTGTTACCTGATCCGAGTAATTTTCCCCACTTCGAATATTACTACTAGCTTGTGCCAAGGTGTCTCTCCACGTACTAAACGATTGGCTAAGTAATTTCCAATGACTGGACATCGATTCTTTAGTTCTTTTCCCACCAATTTTCTTAAGATAATTGGTATGAATAAGACTCCACATTTCTCGCAACTGCATCTCATTACCCGTAAGCAAACTATGAGTAACTTCAACCCAGCTAGTACACAACGCAACATCATCAAGAAGCGACCAATTCGTACCTGCATCAGTAGTCATTTTGGAGAAAAAAATAGATTGAAACTTTGAGAGAAAGAAAGGAATGTGATTGAAAGTAGTTGAGAAAATATGAAATTGTGGTGTAAGGTAGATGATAATGAGAAGATAATTATAGAAAAGTAAAAACAATTTTTTTTTTTTTTTAAAATTCAGATTTTTTTCGAATTTTTTACAATTTTTTACAATTTTTTTTAAATTTTTATTCAACTAATTAATCTCTACCGTTGGATATAAAAAAAATTTGAATTCCAACACTCCAGATTGTGCCATGTGTCACAACAGTAACTTTTCTTAATTTTAAAACTATTTTTTCTTTTATTTATTTATTTATTTATAAAGCATATTAATATCCACCGTTGATCTCAGATCGAACGGTGGATATTAAATAGGACTTCTTTTATTTTTTTTACTGTTGAGATCGAACAGTTCAAGTTAAAGAGCCGTTGAAATCGAACGGACCATGGGAAGCCACATGGCTCCCAACGGTAACTGAAAAAGTTGCTGATTTTTTTGATTTTGTGTCGGCGACGCGTCCTCATGCACGAGTGGGGTGCACGCGCCTGATAGGAAAAAAAATATATAAAATGGCATGACGCCAGGCTGACGTCAGCACTGGCGTCACATTCACTCGGGCTGGCAATTCTTCACGGGCCCGAAGCTCGGGCCTCTACCTCCACTCGGGCTCCTTCACGCTGGAGCCGGTCCACAGGGCCTCGGGCCCCTTTTCACTGGCCTGTCCCCCGAGTACCCACCTACGGTAGAGTTGCTCTTAGGATGTTGAAAGGTTTCATCAGCTATGGTGCCTTTAATTTTACAGTTTAGTAAAAGTTAATAGAATTAGGTTAGAGTTAAGTGGTAGTACACGTGTCAAATAAACAAAGAATGAGACATGAAGGAGACACCATTTTCGGGACAACATACCCGGAGCCACCTTATGTGGGTGTGGAGATAAATTATTCAATTATATAAACTAATAAATGGGTTGGTGTAGTGTCATGGGAGCCATCATTGGTGACTTGGTCGTAGGTCTGATGCCTACCTTTTTTGTCTCTGTTGTGTCTTTTTACTAATATTTTGTCACATGTTCTATGATTTAGCTGAAAAATAACTTTGTTAACTCTTTTACTTGACATTCAAAAATAAATAATACAACTCCTAATCTGATGAAATGCGCATATTCGAGCATATTGTTAAATCTGAGGTATCTTCTTCCTAAACTATCATGTCTCAACCCTAGCAAAACCCAACTATCTGAATCTCTATCCTCATAATTTGCAATAAAAGCACCATTGATCTCGTATCTATTTTCTTATGCTTTCTCAAAGCCCATTTTATCTTCACTTTTTTTTTCCTACCCATATACAATGATTGAAAAAAAAAAAAAAAAAAAAAAAAAACTCTCTTCTGCTACCTGTACCCAAACACAAATCCACTACTTGCTTTTATGGTTTTAAATCTGAATAAATAAGAAAAAAAAACGTGGTTTCTCTCTCTCTTTGAACTCCAAGTCCCAAATCCAAAGCAACGCCTTCCCTCCAGTTTCAAGTTTTAGTTGCTGCCCCTTGCTCTTGCTTGAGGTAGGTTGACAAGCCCCAACCTCAATATCTCCAAATAATAGGATAGGCACATGTTGGCCGACACCTGAGAGTGACGAAACCATTTTAACATGCGTGCAAGTTACAACGAAAGGGGTAACATAAATAAAATATGTAATTTAGGAATATAATGAAGTATGCAATTGCAGGAACGTGTTCAGAGCATACAACTGATCAAGAGAAGTACGAAGGAATATTTTAAAATAAATGAGATTACCAAGAAAGTGGGTCCTACACTGAAAAGACTTGAAGATACCTAAGCGGAAGTGCCCTGACGTTAGGATTGTATGCCTTGATTCTAACTTTTAAAGGGGGCGCAAAACCAAAAGGGTGAGTGGACCAATAATAATAATAAAAACCATTTTCTTTATGAACATACTAACCCCCTATTTTGAAAACATATATATAGTACTACATAGTAGGTTTTCTGAAAACTCTAACATGCATGAAAACATTCGTAAAACAAGTATGTAAAGTCTAATGCTCATTAATGGAAATATCGCCACCCGAAGCCAAATCCATAAATCTCATCGATGATGTACTCACTAGGGGTATCATAGTGGCTTGAAGGCATAACCATCACCAAAGGTGAAGTTGTACGACATCATGTTATGGCAATGAAGAAATCATGGTCCATCACCTGAAGGTGAAGCTATACGACTCTAGGTTACGCCAGAGAAGAAACGTATACATATAACATCACACATCGACACTAGCCTCGGGCTAGTGAAGCTGGGAGTATGTCATAAATATCCTCAATCGTGTCATATGGCCATAGACGTCTACATACTTGGTTATGTGTATGTGCTGTATGATAACCCCCTAGATAAGCACCGAAAACATATCTCAAAAATTTCATATCAATCTGGGGCTCAAAGGCTTAAATCTCATTTCATAAATCCATGATAATTCATATTCATAAACCATAAATAAATCATATCCGTAAATCCATAGCATTTCATATACGAAAATCCAATAATTCATAACCTTTCGTAAAACGTAAATTTGATAAATCATAAATAATCATGCTTTTCGTGAATGCAAGCCTAATATTTTATAAAAACATGCAAGTTAAGAAGGTGTCCACTCACAGATATTTCATTGCCCAGAATCTGCTCGGACTAGCAAGGATGGTGTTACTTGCCACTGACGCACCTAAGCATAAATAGAAGCTATTTAATAAAAACCCTACTAAAATGGTCAAATTTGGGAAAACGGACAATGAATTCAGATTCAGCACGTTGAAAAACCTAAGGTAAGACTTCGGGTTCCCCCACGCGTCGAAAAACCTAAAGATACCTTGAGGCATAAATGACATAGTCCAAGAGCCTTACTGGAGGTTTTCTTGCACGAGAAGGAATTCTTCGTACACCTTGGGTTGACTGTGATGGTTATGCATTGTGAACTCGATCTTTAGATTCATGCTCAATGTTGCCTTGTGAGATGACCTGTGAATTTGAAGAATTCGTGACTTGGCGTACTTCCTCATTACCATGAGTGTCATGTACTGCTAGAACATCATCATCATGCTCTGTGCACATAGGTAATGGAAACAAATCCTGTAGAGACTCCCCCTCACAAGAAGCATGCCTTCTTGGTTGAAAGAAAATGGTTTCTTCATCAAATAAGACGTCTCTGGAGACAATACATTTGTTGGAGCGAGGATTGAAGCATTTATATCCCTTCTGTGTAGGTGAATACCCTCCAAACACACATTTTTCAACCCTAGCATCCAATTCGTAACCATGTTGATGTTGTACATGAACAAAACATGAGCAACCACACTTTCAAGTGAGACAGCTTGATAGGTCTCTTTTCTAGAGTTTCATAAGGAGATTTAAACCCTAGGACCCGACTTGGGAGTCGGTTGACAAGGTATGTAGCTGTTAAAATTGCATAGGACCAAAACTTCTGTGGAACATTCATATGTAACATCAGTGCACAAGTTTTTTCAAGTAAGTCTCGGTTCTTTCGCTCAGTAATCCCATTTTGTTGTGGGGTACCCACATAGCTGGTTTGATGTACAATTCCTTGTGAACTCAAGTATTAAACCATGTCGTTGGATAAAAACTGAATACCATTATCTAATCTCAGTGTTTTAATAGTTGAATGGAATTGATTTGACACAAGTGTATGAAAGTCTTGAAAAATAGTTGGAACTTCACTTTTAGCCTTCATGAGATAAAGAAAAGTGACACGAGTGTAATCATCCATAAAAATGACAAAATATTTGTAACCTTCCATTAATTCAATAGTATGACCCCATACATCGGTGTGAACAAATTCAAAAGGTATGCTAGACCTAGACATTGAGGTTCCAAATGGTAACCTAGCAAACTCTGAGAAATGACAAGTATCACACTTAATCAATGGGCAACAAAACTTTGGAAATAGTTTTGACAAAACAACTTCGGATGGGTGGGCTAGCCTTTGGTGCCAAAGTTGTTGATCCTTGGAAGAGCTTGGTTGAACTTGAAGGACTATTGATAAATGGGGCTTCGTTCAAAAATAATAAAGGCCGTTTTGATAGAATCCTTCACCAATCTTCCTCTTGGTGAGAGCATCCTAAAAAATTACATTTGTGGGTGAGAATATGGTTAGGCAATTTATAGTGTGTGTTAGTTGTCCTACTGACATCAATTGAAATGGAAAAGATGGTATTTATAAGGCAGTAGACTCTATGGTGTTTGAGACTAAACCTAGTTTTCCATTTCCCATGACTGAGACATTTTTTCCATTTGCAACTGACACATGAGATGGTTTTGACAAGGCATGGAATCATGTTGGTTTGAATCTTTATTTATCATGTGATCAGAGGCACCTGAGTCAATTATCCAACAATCATGATTAATACTAGATTTTAGTGAAGTTGAGAATCTTTGAAGATACTTGGAGCTATATCACGTGGAACATGATCATGATTAGCTAGAAATCCTACAAACTGTCCAAGAAGTGTAGTGTGATTGTTCCCTTCACCCTTTGATGTTTGTGGAGCTTCTTCATGGTTTTTAGTTTGTAAGTAGGCTGCAAACTCGTTGATAAGAGTCACAAGGTTGACTGTGAAGTCCACCAAGCCATGAGTGAGAGAGCTGGTAGCATTGTTGACATCATGTTGAGCTTTGAAAGGAACCATTGATGGAGATTTTGGAGCCATCATCTTGTTGTCTTTGAACTTGGGCTTAAGTTCAGGATGTAACTCCCAACACCTCTCTTCTGTGTGACCAGTAGCATTGCAGTATTTACACTTAAGATGTGGATTCTTTCCCTTCTATACCTTGGAATCATGGCTCCTATGGTTTGCAACATATCCTCGAGTCTCTGATAGCTTGAGATTAGACTCTATATTCATCACCCTTCTTCTTGCTTCTTCACGTTGTATCGTAGCACAAACAGTCTTGAATGGTGGTAGCTCCGCACTCATTAGTATGTGACCCTTCAGATCCTTATATTCTGAGTTGAGACTTGCAACCAGTTGATAGATCTTATCCTTCTCAGCTCTTTTGAGAAGAACAGTAGAGTTCGTGGTATGAGGAAGGTATACATCTAGCTCATTCCACAGTTTTTAAACTGCCAAGATGTTGAACAAATGACTTCTTTTCTTGCTAAAGACAAACGATGTCTCTTTTAAACTGGAATAACCAAGCATGGTTGTTCTGGTTTCCATACATATCCTTCACAGATTTCCACAAATCTTGTGAAGATTCAGAATAACTAAATATCTTAACAACATGTTTCTCCATGGTGTTAAGCAGCAAGGACATAACAGTAACTTTCATTGATGAACCATAACCTTCCCCTTCCGCTTGGAGCACGTGAAACTGCCCTAGACTAAGGAAGGTAGTTGAGCTCATTCAGCAACACCGAGCATAGGCGCTGGTTGATATTGACTTCAGAGTCTAAGAAACTCGAAGGAGCTACCTGCGAGGTAAGGAGCTACCTGCGAGCCTTCTCCCTCAAGATTAATTGAGCTTTCCTCAGCCATTACAGAAGCTCACAAGAATAGCAGAGGAAACTAAACGGGCAAAGACAGAGGTCAAGGATGACACTGCTCTGATACCATGTGGATTTTAGTTTCAAAGTATTTCGGTTTCATAAATAGTTTTGAATGTACATGGCAGTATATGTAGTCAAGAAAAGTGAATGGTTACAAGCAACCATCTTTACATGAAACCTCAGAGACCAGGTAAACCTAGGATACAAGCTTTTCCTTAATTTAAAGTGATTTAAATCAAACCCAAGACTAAGAAGTTATCAGCAAGTTAAATGCCTTGAATCAAGGAGGAGAGAAAGCTGGAAAGCTGGAAAGCAAAACTGGCAGTTGACTTTGTGCATCCATGATTACATGGAGACTTGTGATACGAGGTGACATGCTAGGGTTTAGTGACTGGTTCCAACAACCATTTATTCCGCTAAAGAGTTTGATCTTTAAGTTTCTTGGAAATTTTTGATCTTGAAGTCTGGTACACATGCTTTGTCAGGGAAGATCGATGAATGAGATTGGGTAATCTGGAATTAGCAGTTTGAAGGGCCAACTTCGCTATACTTGTGGATGTTATATTTTAATTTGTAATTTTAGTTAGCAGAATTTGATGAAACTCAAAAGAAGGATTGAAAAGAAAAGAGATGAGAAGCAAAATGGTAAACGTAGCTCCAGCTTCCTCTTTGATTCAATTTCGCCCACTGAATGAAAATGAGAGACAAAATAAAAGAAAGAACCATTACAAACTCCACATGCATCACAAGTGTCTTATACCTATGTGTCTTGCATAAGTATATCTAAGACAAAAGGTCAGCTACTATGACAGCTGGCACAATCCTAGCCTATGAGCTAGTCTAATCTCGGCCATCCGTTTCCTATTCAAACAAATAAGAACAAGACTAAGTAACTTGAACTCTAAGAAATCAGCTTCAAGGCTTAATCACTAACAATACATACCTGATTGAAAAGAAAGAAAAAACAAGTTTACAACACATATGAATAAGTAAATACTAATCACATACCAACCGCAAGCGAAGAAAGAAATACACGAAAAAGAAGAGCTCTCAAAACACGAAAGAGTCACAAATTCTACCACAAAGAATCACCACTTCTTTCCCCTCCCATGTCCTAAGTCTTACTACTATATTAGTGATAACGAGAAAATATGGCCGCACGTTGCTGCGGGACTTGAATGCATTCGTCTTAAGTACATAAATAAGACATATTTAACCTGAATAAATTAAGACACATGCACCATGCACTCGTCTCTCAATTATAAGAAAACTTGTTTGCAATACTGAGAAAAAGCTTATTATTGTTGATAAAAATACACACGACACCAATGGATCATGCCATAAAAATTACACCATGAAATTTAAATTCTAACACCATACGATCAAATGTTTATCAAACACACAATCTCAAAAAGCCGAAACCATGTTAAGCAAAAGAAACAGAAGGAAAAGAGTGAAGATGTAAGCATTGATAAGAATCTGAAAAGTGGCAGCACTTATATCATACACAAATAGGACAATGAAATATCGGAACCAGCAGCAACATATAGAAGATAAAATAAATAAATAAGAAATAGGATAAAGGCACAAACCAACGACATGAGCTCAGTTTTTTCACCATGAATTTTGCATGGCCTGAAATCAAGAAAAGGATGTGTTTACCAGGATTTTGAAGTGGACGCCCACAGTCCGAATGACAGTGATCATCCCTCTTTTGATGGTCCAGAACCGACCCGGGACACTCATACGAAATCCAAAAAGGCAGCATTATCTGGAAAGAACATGCGAAGCCGTCAACAACAACGAAGTAAATATATAGTTCCATAGATGCAAACAAAATAACAATATGGCATGATATTTGATTAAGATCAATCTCTACCAATTTGATGGCAAAAACACACCTCTCGTATACGGGAATGAACCTAACCATTTAATGAAAAAAAAAAAAGATGAAAACCCATGCGGGAATGAACCTAACCACATTGCATGCACTCACATAGACTGCATACACACACTCACACGCACTGAAGAATGAACGCATTATATTCAGTTAGCACCATTCAACTTTAAAAGCAGTGAGACCTTCCAAAGGCATAGCCTAACTGGTCTTGGTTCAAATAACCAAATTGAGAACAACAGTTCAATTTTAGAAAAGCTGTACAGAGGGAAAAAAAAAAGAAAAAAAAAAAAAAGACAAAACAATCCTATAACCACAACTGAAAAACAAAATCAAAATGAACAGAATAAAATATCGGCAGAGCATGAACACTAACTAGCATCCCTTGGAAACATGTGCTGGTTACGTATAATATATATGCGCATAAATTAAGAAAATGGCTTAAGTGCCCTAGCAATGGTCTTTACGCTGAACCAAATCACTATTAGGTTAATTGTATTGATTCACGCATCTTCTTTTATGTCTAAATCTCTACTAAATTGCCCTACGAAAATGACATAAAACTAATTAAAATTCCCAATATATTTGAGAAATACAACTTTTAAAAGTGTGAGAATATATGCAGCACCAGGATGTTGCAGAACTCACTGCCCCAATTTAAGATTCAGTTTTTGTCCAATGTATGTATATGCTTAGATACATCTGAGAATTTTCTTTGCAACAGTTGCTACTCTCATCGTCTTTTGAGAGAGATAGATACAAAGGTAAGGATTACAATGGGGAATAGTTAAGTATCCCTCTAAAATACTAAAGAAAAACATACCTGGAACGGAGTAAACAACTGTTTGTCTCCATAGCAGTTTCTCAGAGCATTTATGCTGTCAGAAAGATAGTGCTCCACTCCAGAAGGATGGACAAATGTACCAGATGGAGACTGACCCAATGAAAACATAACTAAAAGTTAGCATCTGATGAACAATTAAGGTGATGCAAAAGGACAACACATGATGTGAAATTATTATACCAAAATATCTAAGGTCTGTTAATCTAATCACCTAATAAAATAAAACAGAAATTAAGCACAATAATATCAAAATTAAAAGGAAGGAATAACATGAAACCTTGTGCATAGAACGTTTGTGAGAATGAATCACACAACAATCAAGGGTGGACAAATCACAAAAATAACAATTAAAGGGCACCTAACGGACACCCCCATCTCTCTCTCTCTGCAATCGCAAAAATCCCTCGAGTTTGAGGAAGCAAATGGAAAACGAAATGTTTTTCCATCCCCTACCCATACCCAAACCTCCCTTACCTGTTCCCTTTACCCTCGCAGAAAATCCTCCTATCTCTCTCTCACCGTTGTCCCATCTCTCTGTCTGCAAATCGCAGAAAAGAAACCCTAAACAAATCCCCGAAATCCCTCGCCTAAATCCTCCCACATTTCTCTCTGATACCCCCTATCTCTCTGTGTGCAAAACCTAAACCAGATTTCCTAAATCCTATCTTAGACACCCCACAAACAGCAAAGAAGCCAAGATATTAAAGCAATCTCTACATAATACTGTGGAACAATGAAACAAAATGGTACTTACTTGTTCCTTGTCCAAAATCGTTGGTGCCGCCGCACATTGTTATCAATTGTGGGTTTATCAAATCCTTCATGGCTTAGATTTCATGAAGAATTAGAATCTAAAAGATAAATATATGCTGTAAATCATCAGATAAATGTAACTGCATTTAAAAAAAAAAAAAAAAGGGAATGAAAAAATTGAATTCTATTTCATCATTATGTAATTGCATGAAAAGTTACATTGAATGCAGACTCAATCAATTTCCCCAAAGTCATTGTTAAGTGAAAATCAATACCAAACCCATAAATACCACCATTGAATTTGGCAAAACCCAAAAACAAAATACATAAATTTACTCATATAATCACAGAAAAACATGAAATTTGAGCACCCATTTGGCCAAGTTAAAGGATAAAAGCACTCACATCATCATAGTACTCTTTGGGAAGATCTTCTAATACTGGTTCTTCCTTTTTCTTGCTCTTCCTCAGAACTGCCATTAAAAAACCCAGAGAAGCACACAAATTCAGAAAAGATAAGGTCCAAAACTGCCATAAAAAATCCATAAAGCATACAAATTTATTAGAAAGAAAAGTTCAAATTACAAAAACCAACTGATGTGAGTGAGTAGTGAGAGGTTGTGTTAGGCACCTGAAACACGTTTTGGTTACAATTGAAAGGGCCAGAACCTTGCATGTGAGGAAGATGACGATAGGATTCCAGAGACAGAGAAAGGAGGAGTAAGACGATGGAGGTGAGAGAAGGGAGACGGCGGCGAGATGAGGATAGGACAGAGGCGAGTGCCAAAGTTTCTGCTTGTCTACAAAATTGGCAAAATTGGCACACAGGTTCACAACTCGTCATCTTCCCTTGATTAATGGCTCCTTTAAATATCCAAATGATCAAGGTCGATCGTGCTCGTAGAATACTTGATGAGCTCCTTTTGGTAATCCCCCTAAAACAAAATAAGCACAATATCTATGTAAACTGGCATTTCACTCAATTATACATTAGTTATGGCATCTTTGGAACTAAATGACTTCAACCTTAATATCCTATAAGCAGTATGTTTCTATATTTTAAATCCTGTTATGATAACAGGTAAATATAGATGATACAAAAGTAATTTAGTTTCATCATGCATATTTTCGCACTATTTAGTAAAGAACTCGGCCGGACTTGGTTCCGAATTACATTCACAATTTCATATAGAATTTCAAAAGCCAGAGACTTTAGTGTAAATTACAATAAAATTTCACAAAGAAAGCAAATTGTAATATAAGTCTGATCTACAATTCGGATTTACCTGGATATGGTGATTTACGTTTTCATTGGAATTTTTGCATGCATTTACATCTGATGAAAAAATAATACATCATTAGTTGGCAGGAAGGAACTTTGATAAGCAGATAAAGAAACAAGATTGAATATAAGTTTCGTGTACCCTGAAGTTGTTTGTTCTTGCTACAGAATACTCGCATCCGTTGCAGCCGCTTCTATTTTCTTATGGTTTCAGTAATGGTGTGCTTCGGTCCAATTCTTGTTGTCTTCTATTTCTCATCCTAAATTAAGTTAACAGTTCAACATTATTCGTTATAAGCTAAAAAAGTAGGATTAGTTATTTTAGTAAATTTATTTCTTGTAAACTTGCCTGTTCCTCGAACATACCTGACAAATCGAGATCATTTGACATGGCTATCAATTGGAATGCATTCATAAAACTTGAGGATTTGGGAATTATTGTCTCCACCACATTTTCCTGCAATCAAAATAGCAATTGTAACAAAAATCAGATATTTGGATCGAAGGTAAGATTCTAGCATTTTCTCCGTATCACAATCATGCAGAGCTTTTACCTCAATTGAATCAAATCCAACACTAACCCATCACAGCTTGATGATCACTCAGAACACTGAACGCAAAAATCAACAAAATTTCACCATTTTAAATTATAATTCGTTTCATATTCTTTAATCCACTGAAAAAGCAAAAAATTAAAATTAAATTAAAAGTGAACCTGGTGGTCGTGGGTGCCGCCGCCGATGAGGAGGTTGAAGGGATTGATTTTAGCTTTTTCGTTGAAAAGCGGGCTTTCTTCTTTTCCTTGCGAATCAGATTCTATTATGTGTAGCTCTTCTTCTTTTTGTTCCTTCAAAACTTTGTTCAGCATTCACCTCAGGA
The DNA here is from genome assembly GCF_963583255.1 of Pyrus communis. NCBI lineage: Eukaryota > Viridiplantae > Streptophyta > Magnoliopsida > Rosales > Rosaceae > Pyrus > Pyrus communis. The sequence goes on from NC_084812.1 coordinate 22,644,468, forward strand.
GAGAGGAAATGGTTCAGAGCGAGGTGTATGCATTGCTGCGACCTTGTCCATTAAACTTTCTGCAGTTGCTCTTAAGCTTCGCTCCCTCCCTTCCTCCCTCCCTCTGCAAGTCGCATGCCTTCCCCTCACCAAACCCTTCTCTCTCTCCCTCCCACTCCATCCTTCCCTCTCTCTCCTCTTCTCTCCCTCCCTCCTCTCTGCAAGTCCCATGCCTTCCCCTTACCAAACCCCTATCTCTCCATCCCCATCCCTCCTTCCCTCTCTCTCTTCCTCTCTCCCTCCTTCTTCTCTGCAAGTCGCATGCATTCCCCTCACCAAACCCTTCTCTCTATCCCCCTCTCTCCTTCCTTCTCTCTCCTCTCTGCAAGCAGCATGCCTTCCCACCAAATCACACACCGAGCCATCAATCCCATCGAATGCAACCCTAACTGACAATAATGCCCACCCAACTTTTACCCCCAACCGTGTGATGTTAACCCCAGACGGGCATTCCCGTCATTCGAACTGATGATGGCATCTTTGTAAAAAGCTGAAAGCATCTGAATGGCAATCTTGTAAATAAACTGAAATGTGGTCCAAAACACTGTTCATATGAATAGTGCGATTTCCCCTCCTACTTTAGACTAAAAGTACTGCGCCAAATACTTCAATCCCCATTACCCCATTTACCCACAGATGCAACCTCATATTCTAATCCAAATACCCTAAAGTGCTGAAAGTTTGTCGTTTTGGGTGGGAACCCGTTGATCCTTGACTGTTGTCTTCCCTCTAGCGTACTCCCTACCTCAAGAAACTCCCAATGTCGCTGCCTCATCTCTTCCACATAGCTTGACTCCTCAGGACCAGTCAAAATTTCTGAATCATCGATCCAGGGGAGGAGGGATTCCTCATCAACCACCGCCTCATTTTGCTCATTGTTTGGGACCATGGCATTAATCATAGGTGCTGTGCTTCGAAACTGAGCCAAATCCCCCAAAGTGATGAATTGTTCTGGGCGGCAACCATGTATACCAGTTTCCTCTATGTCAAGGCGCTTCAAATACCACAAGTTTTTAGGCGACTTCGAAAGTTTTGAGCACCCATGGAGAGTGAGCCATTGGAGACTTAGCAAATTGCAGATACCGTCCGGAAGATAGACCAGGCTTTTGCAATGTTTCAGATTTAACGACACAAGCCCCTGAAGCCGTTCAATTGATGCGGGAAGCTCTGTGATAGATATGAAGTGGAATCATGTCTCATCTATGTACCGAGATTTGATGTAAGCACGAAACAAGCATGCCTAGTGTTAAAATCTTACCATGAATTCAAAGAAAGGTTTCTGGCACCAAAACCTTTGCATTTTGCAATTATCAGTACTTTTGTTTGTGTGGTTTTCTCTTCCTTGACATCCCGTAGCTTAAATTACAGATTTTCAAAATATATGCTCTTAATCGTGACTAGTTGACTGCTTATAACTGTCCTTGCCCTCAATCTCTTCTTATTCTTCAAATGCTGTCAGCTTTATCTGCTTTCGTTGCCTTTCTCAGCATTGTGTATTTCCCATATGTTGGGTTTTAATACCTCCGGTATTATCTAATCAAATTCAAATTACTTCCACATTACACATTAATGTGGTCAGGCTTTCTTGGACATTGCTCAGTGATTAGCATGATTCTTCACTTTCCCATATTTCCTGTTTTAGTGTCTATGGATGGGTTTGCTGCATTTACATACTTTCTCGCATTCCCCCTCTAACGTCATCTTCATATTTCATACAGCCAACCCCACTTGGTGGGATAAGGCTTAGTTGTTATTGTTGTTTTTTGACTGCCTATGTTGGCATTACAGATTATTGTCTTTGTAGCCATCATAATACATTCAAACAACCTTCTGATGCAGTTCTTGCGCATTTCTCTTGATACAATTGAAGTGCCTAGCATACATCAGTACTGCATCAGTTATATGATTTATCCTGTTTAGCATCAGTTCCGACTTTTTAGCGTCTTTAAGCTTCATCTGTGTTAATGAGTTGAATTTTCAGATTCAATATGAAATTAAGGTATTTGTGATAAGTTGATAACTCAATAATATTACTGATCTCGAGTTCTGGTTGTTATCGGTCTCACAGTAGGTGGTTCATTTTGGTGATTGTATTGTACCCTTACCTGTTTTCTGCACTGTTACATGCTAACAGCACAAGGTGTATTTGGTTGAACATTCAGGGGTTTGTTATATCAGACTGGGAAGGTATTGACAGGATTACCTCGCCGCCACATTCGAACTACATATACTCTGTCCAAGCTTCAGTTCTAGCTCGTTATTTTATATAAAAACCTCTTACAGAAATGAAAGAAGATAATTTCTGGTTCGAAATTATAAAACTCTGAAGATGGGTCTCTGTGTTTTGAAGGTCATGGTCCCTATCAACTATAAAGAATTCATTAATGATCCCATTAACCTCGTCAAGAATAACGTTGTCCCAATGGATCGTACTGATGATGCTACGGGAAGGATTCTGCTTGTCAAGTTCACCATGGGTCTTTTTGAGAACCCGTTGGCTGATTTCAGCCTAGTCAATGAGCTTGGAAGCCAGGTCAGTTTATCCGAGATAATCAAATATCAGGATTTGCAACCCTCCTATTGGTCATTTGATTGATGTATATAGTTCGATAAAATTAGAATGGACATTCCTTTGAAATTGGTGTTACACTCAATGGCCAAAAGACTGCTTAGTAAGTTTTGTATTTATTGATTTACTGACATGAATCAATCATTTTTGTATTTTAATTTAACATTACCAGGATCATAGAGATTTGGCAAGGGAGACTGTCAGAAAATCCATCGTGTTTTTGAAGAATGGGAAAAGCGGGAACATTACAGATCCAATCATACCTCTTCCCTAGAAGGTGTCTAAAATTCTAGTCGCCGGCAGTCATGCTGATAATCTTGGGCTACCAATGTGGTGGATGGACAATTACATGGCAAGGATTCAGTGGCAACAATTATACAACCGGTGTAGTCTGCTTTCATCGCTATATTAAATACATAATATTCTGTCTATATGCACTACTTTTGTGCTCTACAATAAAATGATAGAATTGAATATTCACAAAATAGAACATTAAGCACTTAATAAGAAGATTACACAGGTGCTGGTTAGGTGTAACAAGAAAATCGTCTTCACAGTTATTAGAAAGTATGGAAACGTGCGTATAGGATGTCCGTACATAAATGCATCTAATCTTGGCTGTATATTTCATAAAACTTCCTTTTCATGATTAGGGACTATGATCCTTGGTGCTATAAAATCAGCAGTCGACTCAAGCACGGAAGTTATCTACAGTGAGAATCCTGATGGTAATTTGTAAAGTCCAACAACTTTGCATATGCCATTGTTGTGGTTGGCGAGCACCCTTATGCTGAGACTGCAGGAGACAGCCCAAACCTAACGATGGTGGAACCTGGCCCAAGTGTCATCAGCAATGTGTGTGAAAGTGTCAAGTGCATTGTTATCTTAATAACTGGCAGACCTATCGTAATTGAACCATATATTTCCTCGATTGATGCTCTGGTGGCAGCATGGTTGCCAGGCTCTGAAGGCCAAGGCATTACTGATGTCCTTTTTGGGGATCATGGAATCAGTGGAAAGCTTCCAAGAACATGGTTCAGGACTGTCGATCGACTCCCAATGCATGTTGGTGATTCACAGTATGATGCACTTTTCCCATTTGGGTTTGGACTGGAAACTGAGTTGGTAAAGGAGCTTGTAACAAGGTAACAGGTTCTATTTGCTTCATTTCAAAACATGATAGTGCATTGTTCTATTTTTACACAAAGGATGAGATCTATCACCGTCATTTAAAAGCAGCACTCTGTAACTGTATAACTACAACAAGGTCCCATTAGGGTCAAATCCTTACAAGTAAATTTGTATTATACTTCAGCAAGTATTAAAATAACTAACCATGCATTAATCCTTTTAGATGTTTTCCGTTTTATAGTTCATTGAATGTGTCTTCTTTCTATTAAATATTTCCAGTACACGGGGACCCTGAACTGGTACGAAGAATTGGTTCAGCAACTGCTCTTGAAGCCCGAGCTACGGGGATTCCTTATGTATTTGCTTCTTGCATTGCGGTAAATAATACATTGCAAAAGGATTTATGCGTTCAGCATTTTCTTCTTTTACATGGTTAACAATGTCCTTTGAGTGGATTCATATTTTTTCCATCTGATGACTTCTGTGCGTTGCCTGGAACATCCTGTATAGGTATGTAGAGATCCAAGATGGGGCTGGTGTTACAAAAGCTACAGTAAAGATCACAAAATTGTTCAAGAAATGACGGAGATCATTCCAGGTTTACAGGGTGATATCCCTGCAAATTCTCAGATGCAGTTTTTGCGCATTTCTCTTGATACAGTTAAAGTGCCTAGCATACATCAGTTATATGATTTATCCTGTTTTGCATCAGTTCCCACTTTTTAGGTTCTTTAAGCTTCATCTGTGTTAATGAGTTGAAATTTCAGATTCAATATGAAATTAAGGTATTTGTGATAAGTTGATAACTCAATAATATTACTGATCCCGAGTTCTGGTTGTTATCGGTCTCACAATAGGTGCTTCATTTTGGTGACAGTATTGTACCTTTATCTGTGTTCTGCACTGTTTCATGCTAACAGCACATGGTGTTTTTGGTTGAACATTCAGGGTTTTGTTATATCAGACTGGGAGGGTATTGATAGGATTACCTCGTCGCCACATTCAAACTACACATACTCTGTCCAAGCTTCAGTTCTAGCTGGAACTGACATGGTTCGTGGCTTATTTTATATAAAAACCTCTTACAGAAATGAAAGAAGATAATAGCGTCTCTATTACACTATATAAAACTCCTTTTCTATTCTGGTTCGAAATTATAAAACTCTGAAAATGGTTCTCTTTTTTTTGAAGGTCATGGTCCCTATCAACTATAAAGAATTCATTAATGATCTCATTAACCTGGTCAAGAATAACGTTGTCCCAATGGATCGTATTGACGATGCTGCGGGAAGGATTCTGCTTGTCAAGTTCACCATGGGTCTTTTTGTGAACCCGTTGTCTGATTTCCGCCTACGACATGAGCTTGGAAGCCAGGTCAGTTTATCCGAGATAATCAAATATCAGGATTTGCAACCCTCCTATTGGTCATTTGATTGATGTATATAGTTCGATAAAATTAGAATGGACATACCCTTGAAATTGGTGTTACATTCAATGGCCAAAAGACTGCTTAGTAAGTTTTGTATTTATTGATTTTCTGACATGAATCAATCATTTTTGTATTTTAATTTAACATTACCAGGATCATAGAGATTTGGCAAGGGAGGCTGTCAGAAAATCTGTCGTGCTTTTGAAGAATGGGAAAAGCAGGAACATTGCAGATCCAGTCATACCTCTTCCCAAGAAGGTGTCTAAAATTCTAGTCGCCGGCAGTCATGCTGATAATCTGGGCTACCAGTGTGGTGGATGGACAATTGCATGGCAAGGATTCAGTGGCAACAATTATACAACCGGTATAGTCTGCTTTCATCGCTGTATTAAATACATAATATTCTGTCTATGTGCACTACTTATGTGCTCTACAATAAAATGATAGAATTGAATATTCAAAAAATAGAACATTATGCACTTAATAAGAAGATTACACAGGTGCTGGTTAGTTGCAACAAGAAAATCGTCTTCACAGTTATTAGAATGTATGGAAATATATACCCGTGCGTATAGGATGTTCGTACATAAATGTATCTAATCTTGGTTGTATTTTTCATAAAACTTCCTTTTCATGATTAGGGACTACGATCTTTGGTGCTATAAAATTAGCAGTCAACTCAAGCACAGAAGTTATCTACAGTGAGAATCCTGATGGTAATTTTGTGAAGTCCAACAACTTTGCATATGCCATCGTTGTGGTTGGCGAGCATCCTTATGCTGAGACCGTGGGAGACAGCCCAAACCTAACGATGGCGGAACCTGGCCCAAGTGTCATCAGCAATGTGTGTGAAAGTGTCAAGTGCATTGTTATCGTAATAACTGGCAGACCTATTGTAATAGAACCATATGTTTCCTCGATTGGTGCTCTGGTGGCAGCATGGTTGCCGGGCTCTGAAGGCCAAGGCATTACTGATGTCCTTTTTGGGGATCATGGATTCAGTGGAAAGCTTCCAAGAACATGGTTCAAAACTGTCCATCAACTCCCAATGAATGTTGGTGATTCACACTGATCCACTTTTCCCGTTTGGGTTCGGACTGGAAACTGAGTCAGTAAAGGAGCTTGTAACAAGGTAACATACATGTATATCTATATAGGACCAGCTACGTAGCAGGTATCCTGTTTTCCTGCAAGCTTGTTCATATAACAAAACTTGATGGGAAAAAGAAAGAAATGAAATTTACAAGGGATTTGGGTCCAGTGGTGGCTTCTAGGTTTCAATCTATCAATACTACATATTGTTTTAAAGCATTCATGTGTTTCGGTGTAATATAAACTGAAGAACTTGGTTACCTGTATCGATACTGACTTCAGCTTCGTGATTCCTGCAGGTCGACCTCAGCTGGTGTTATTGCAAGGCCATGCATACTTATCGTCATGGTTGCTCTGGTTCTCAGCTTATAGTTTAGAGGTATAGTTTTGGGTCTAGGATTACTGAGTTCTCGGCTTTTCCGAATTGCGTAGGTTTCTGCTTACACGGTGCCTTTTTCCTCTAAAAGTTTCAGGGAGCTTTTACTAATGGTAGATTCCTATAGCAATTGGATTTGTTGGCTGACACAGTTTATGGCAGAAGGAAGGGAAAAGCTTTGAGTTGATTAGATTGTGGCAGCCACAAAAATTATAAGCATTCATTGTCGAGCCATTTTAACGATTACAATTTACATGTAGCAAATTTGAATAATAAATTAAATTGATTTTTGTTTTGAAATTCTTCAGTGAAAAGAATGTTAGGAGGATCACCTTCTATTGGTCTATTATTATTTGTTTTTTTTTAAGCAATTTTTTGCAATTTTGCTTCAATACTACGTAGTAATGAATTATGTGAAAAAAATGCATGCTTGAAATAGTTTGGATTTTTATCATAAATGATCCTTGAAAGTGACGTTGTTCGTCACCTTAGTCTTTGAAGTTGAAAATTAATCAATGTCGTTCCTAAAATTTACTAGAAGCATCAAGGAGCTGATTATCACAACTTTTTTTTGGGTATCACACCCCTTAGTCCCTTCTAATTGCCCAGATCACCGCCCATCGCAGCCCCATGACCCGGAACAAGAGGACGCAAGCTGAGAGAGAATACAAGAAGAAACCGTCACAAACTTCACATGCATCACATGCTTCTCATACTCATGTGTCTTGCACGAGTATATCTAAAACAAAGTCAGCTACTATGACAGCCGGCACAATCCTAGCTTATGAGCTAGTTTAATCTCAGCCATCCATTTCCAATTCAAGGCTTAATCACTAACAATACATTACCTGATCGAAGAGAAAGAAAAAACAACTTTACAACACATACGGATAAGTAAATACTTACCACGTACCAACCGCAGGTGAAGCAAGAAATACCCCAAAAAGCAAAAAACTAAATAAAAGAGCTCTCAGAAGCAGAAACCAACTCAAAACACGAAGGAGTCGCAAACTCTTACCACACAAAATCACCATTTCTTCCCTCTCGCAGGTCCCTTAGTCTTGCTACTATATCAGTGATGATGCGCTAAATACCTCAATCCCCATCGCCCCGTGACCCACAGATACAACCCCATATCCCCCCACCTCTCCTTGAGGCTGCCACCGCCTTCTCCTCCTTCTCTTCCTCATGTCTCGACTGCTTGAGATCACTCAAAATTGCCTTAAAAGCCACCGCCTCCTTTTCCCCGTAGCTTAAGTCCACCATATCACTCAAAGGTGCAGTGCTCTGACACTGATCCAAATACCCTTAAGTGCTGAGAAATTATCGTTTTTAAAGAGAGAGATGCTACAGTTCCCTCTACCTCAAGGAACTCCAGACATTGCTGCCTCCTCTTCCAAACGTCAACGTCGCTGCATCATCTCTTCCAAATAGCTTGACTCCTCAGGATCAGTCAAAATGTGATGAAAAATTTGTTGGCAGTCCCACATCGGTGGGTGAAATGAAAACAAATGAGTTTAAATAGGATTACCCCTTAGAAACAGGTACCCAGGCATTTTAGGGTAAAACCCAGCCCTAAACGTCAACGTTTGATCTCTTCCAAAGGTCAAAGTCGCTGCCACTTCTCTTCCAAATGTCGCTGCTGCCGCTTCTCTACATAGATGCGCCGCATCTCTTCCGCTTCTTCCGCGCATAGCGCCGCCACATCTTTTCCGCTTCTTGCATCTCTTCCGGCATCTCTTCCGCTTCTTGCATCTCTTCCGCTTCTTCCGCGCATAGCGCCGCCACATCTTTTCCGCTTCTTGCATCTCTTCCGGCATCTCTTCCGCTTCTTGCATCTCTTCCGCTTCTTCCGCAGAGCGCCCCCGCATCTCTTTCGCATAGCGCCACCGCCGCATCTCTTCCGCTTCTTCCGCATAGCGCCACCGCATCTTTTCCGCTTCTTGCATCTCTTCCGCTTCTTCCGCAGAGCGCCCCTGCATCTCTTTCGCATAGCGCCACCGCCGCATCTCTTCCGCTTCTTCCGCATAGCGCCACCGCATCTCTTCCGCTTCTTCCTCATAGCGCCACCGCATCTCTTCCGCTTCTTCCTCAAAGCGCCGCCGCATCTCTTCCGCTTCTTCCGCAAAGAGCGCCCGCATCCCTTCCGCTTCTTCCGCATGGCGCCGCCGCATCCCTTCCGCTTCTTCCGCAAAGAACGCCCGCATCCCTTCCGCTTCTTTCGCATAGAGCCGCCGCATCTCTTCCGTTTCCGCATAGTGCCGCCGCATCTCTTCCGCTTCTTTCGCAGAGCGCCTTTCCGCTGCCGCTTCTTCCGCATAACGCCGCATCTCTTCCACATAGTTTGATTCCGCAATATCCTGCTGCCTCTCTTCCACATAGCTTGATTCTGCAATATCCTGCTGCCTCTCTTCCACATAGCTTGATTCCGCAATATCCTGCTGCCTCTCTTCCACATAGCTTGATTCCGCAATATCCTGCTGCCTCTCTTCCACATGGCGCCACATCCAGGGGAGGCGGGATTCAACATCAGCCACCGCCTCATTTTGCTCAATGTTTGGGACCATGGCATTAATCTTAGGTGCAGTGCTTCGAAACTGAGCCAAACCCCCCAAATTGATGAATTGCTGTTCTGGGCAGTAACCATGTATACCAGTTCCCTTTATGTCAAGGCGCTTCAAATACCATAAATCTTCAGGCAACTTCGAAAGTTTTGAGCACCCATTGAGAGTGAGCCATTCGAGACTTAACAAATTGCAGATACTGTTCGGAAGATAGACCAGGCTTTTGCAGTTTTTCAGATTTAACGACACTAGTCCCTGAAGCCGTTCAATTGATGCAGGAAGCTCTCTGATAGATGTGTTATCCAAATCAAGGCTGGCTAATCTTTCCATATTTTCTAATATGTCTGGAAACACCTTAAACTTTGTACAACCGGAAAGAGAGAGATAATTTAGGGACTTGAGCTGACAAATGCTGCTTGTAAGACTCTCAAAGTCTTTGCTATACCGTAGCGTCAAGGTAGCAAGTCCAGTAAGACTATAAATTATGGATGGCAATTCTTCAATTGCAATCCCTGAAAACTTAAAATTTTCTTGGCCGAGAAAAACTTCTGCAACTAAAGTCCAATCTAAATGAAGCTCTGTTAGGTTCTCCGTAACTTTTAGAAACTCTGGTAAATTCCTCAGATTTGAGCAGCCAGAAACATTCAGGGCTTGAAGAGATCTCATATGAATGCTGCCTGGAAGAATCTTTAATCTTCTGCAATCCTTCAGGCTCAAGGTAACGAGTCCCGTAAAATTTTTGATGGACGAGGGCAGTTCTAAAATTGCAGTCTCATCTAAATTAAGCTCTAATAGGTTCATAACTTCAGGAATTTCTGAAAAATTATACAGATTGAAGCAGCTGGAAAAATTAAGGGTTCGAAGAGATCTCATACGAATGTTGCTTGGAAGACTATGAAGTTTCTTGCATTGCCTTAGACTCAAAATCTCAAGGTTTTGAAGAGATGAAATTGATGGGGCAAGGCCTTCAACAGATGTCTCATCCAAGCGAAGCTCTCTTAATCTTTCCATATTTCCGACATTTTCTGGAAAGGCCTTGAGCTTTGGACAACCAGAAAGATTAAGAAGTTGCAGGGACTTGAGTTGAACAATGCTGCTTGGAAGAATCTCAAGTTCTCTGCAATATTTAAGATTCAAAGTAACAAGCCCTGTAAGGTTGTTAATTGATCGAGGCAGTTCTTTCATTGCAGTCCCTTGCAAATAAAGCTTTGAAAGCTTCTCCATAACTTTGGAAATCTCTGGAAACTTCTCAAGTTTTGAGCAAAAAGAGAGATCAAAGGTTTCAAGAGATTTCATACAAATGTTCCTTGAAAAGGACTTGAGTTCGCCGCACCAACTTAGATCCAAGAGGACAAGTTTTTCAAGGGCAGAAATGGATGGGTGAACCTCATATAAACTTGTGCATCCACCAAGAATTAGCTTCTCAAGATTCTTTGCCTTAGCGAAGTCCGGCGTTTCCTTAAGACGATAAGAGCCTTTTAAATTGATAATTTTCAACTTTCCAAGACGCTGTCAATATACATCAAGGAAAATATGTGTTACATACATAATAAGGCATTTAAAAACTAAACCATTTAAAAGCAGTATATAGGCAAATGATGAACGTACCTCAGTTCCTTTCCAGAGGTGTTCAACCCAACTACATTGCATGTCAATTTCAACAAGATTCTCTGGGTTAAAATTGGACGATAAAGACTTTAGGGGACATTTGTTCCAAAACAGATAACTTAGTTTTTCAGAGAGAAACTTTAGATTCTCGTATTGCCAGTGATCATCGGCCGGCTCGCCCTCTGGTAGTAAACAGTGGGTATGGACTCTGAGTAGTCTTAGTTTTGGCATTTGAGCAAGGGCGATATCTAATTCCACCACATTGTTTGAGTGTGGCCATTGCACAATTATGCTTTCAACTGCTTCCATAGCCTGGATTATCAAAATTGCACTTTGAATGAGTACAAACTTAAGATTAAAACGCCCAATGCACATGGTTCTCATGAATTGGATTTTGGTCAAAGTTGAAGCTTTACTTTTATTATTAAGGAAAACTAACAAAAAGTCCAAAAAAACTTTATTTTACTGAAAAATGACAAATAAAGGCGCAGTGAATAGTACCAGGAAAATGTAAAAATGTGGATTTTTGTTAAAAGTGAAAACAGTACCGGAAGTATTATTATTATTATTATTTTAAAATTTACTAATATTACTGGGAGAGAAAAGATTCAATGCAATTACATTAATGGAGTGGAGGGGAGCGTATTTCTCACCTTTACTTTATTTAGCACATAATGAACATCTTTAGAGCTCCACAATCTCCTGCACCTTCCAGGCCTTTCTATATATTCCTGGCGTACGATTTGGTGACCCATTTCCTCTATTAAATCATGCATCTCGAGTACACCATCAGATGAGATAGTGACAAGAGCTCTACCAACTAGAACGTCTAATCCGGTATGGGGATGGAAGTCACAACCCTCCATAATCCTTGTTGCCAAGTCTTTCTTCATTTGTTTAAAGAAACATGCAATATCAAGAAATATTTCCTTCTGCAAATGATCTAGTCCATCATAGCTTGTTCTAAGGACATTTTGGATTCCCGACTGCGGGTTTCTCGCTATTTTCTTTAACTCATCTTTCCACGCAAGTACACTTTTGTTAACGAGAAATTTTCCCAAGACTTTGAGTGCTAAAGGCAAACCTTGAGCATATTTTATGAAATGGCCTGACAGATCAATGTATTCTTCTGTGGGTTGCTTTGTGCTGAAAGCAGACTGCACAAACAGCTCAAGAGCATCATCGTCATTTAACAACTCGGGCTTATATATCTGATCACCAAGTCTACTTAGTGACTGTTTATCTCTAGTTGTTATAATGATTCGACTTCCGCCACCAAATGAAGGTTGCTTTCCAATTAAAGCTTCAATTTGGGATGAACTCTCCACATTATCCAGAACAAGTAAAACTTTTTTCTTACCAACTCTTTCCATCATCTTCTGAAAACCATTTCTCAAAATCTCTGACCTCCGCACCTTCATATTTGTGATACTAGATAGAATTTCTGCCTGCATATCTAGTGGCGCTTCACCTGCATCAGTTGAGGGAAAAAGTTGCTTCACATTTTCAAGAAAGCAACGACCTTCGAAGTGATGATTGATTTTATCATACACAGCTCTAGCGATGGTGGTTTTGCCTATACCGCCCATACCCCATATTCCAACAAAGCCAACGTTATCGACCTCAGGACATAATAGTGAATCCATTTTCTTTAAGCGGGAATCCATTCCAACCAAGCCATTCTTTTCACTTGATGGGATGTTGATCACTTTCTTAGAAATATCATCTACAATCGACTTAATAAGCTTGTCATCATCCCTGCGAAATTTGAAAAAACAATATTGTCAAGTCCTGCGATTGCTAGTTATATAACACTCATCACACCGTCATTGAAAACACAAGGCAACGACCCAACAATTCTCAGTTTATTCTTCTTTCATTTACTCAATGCACTCTTCTAAGTTCAATCAACATATAAGAGAACTAGTCATCTATATCCTATCTATATCCTCTCCAGATGTTTTATAGACCTTTTAATAGCGGCCATATATTTTGATCTTGCGGTTTGAAGAATTAATTTAACTTGTTCTTTTTTTACTTATTAATGTTGGACGACGTCTTTTGTACATTATGTCTCCTCTCTGTTTCTTACACCTGCTCTTTCCTCATCATGAAAGAGCGAGAAAATTAAGAGGTTTTGTACAAACGACGTCATCCCATGTGAAAAAGTAAATAAAAACAAGTGAATTTTTCACCGCAAGATCAATATCAAAGCCCCCTAATTTTTTGAATTAGTTTCCTCTTCCCTTCTGATAGCAAATTATACAGGTGTGGTGGTGGAAAGTTTTGCAGAGAGTTGGTGAGTATTCAATTTTGTAGAGGGTTCTTGGTTCTAGTTGTATTAACATTAATGATAACCACAGGAAATTAGCGACTATAAACGAAATAAGAATTTTCTTCAAAACTAAGACGACCAAAACAGGAAATTAGCTAAACTTCTAAACTACTAAGTGAATAAGATTATGAAGGAATGAGTTACTGGTAATTTTGTGAATCCCAGCCACATAAATTGGGGGCTCTTTGTAGAGCAGACCTCCACCGCTGCACTTCTTCCATGTCGGCGTTAGGATCAAGTTCATGTTTAGAAAATGCTTTCTCAAAACTTCCCTCGATTTTACGAACATGAGATGGGTCTACTTGGTAGAAAATGGGAATCACAATCTGCTTCTTCTGATCCATGCATTGCAGGATTTGGACGAGTTCTTTCAAGCACCATGTGGAAGAAGCGTAGTTTTGAGAAAAAACTACAACTGAAAGCCTCGAGTCGCTTATAGCTGTCAGTAGCTGCGAAAGGCCGTGGCCTTTTCTGAGCTTTTCAGCGTCAATGAAGGTGTTGATTGAGTTCTGAACTAGAGCTTTGTAGAGATGGCAGATGAAGGTACGGCGAGTGTCTTCGCCTCGAAAATTCAAGAAGACATCGTATTTGCAATCAGGAACAGATGAAGAAGAAGAAGAAGCCATCAACAAGCACAAGATCGACAGCCTAACGTGAGACTCGTGTAGCCCCTTAACAAAGTCAAGATTGCAGCTCAACGACCCCCTTCATTGCTTCTCACTAGAAAAATGAGATGCATCTTCACGGGGGGTGCTAGGAAGTTGCCAGGAAAGAATGGGTCGCTTTGGCTAAATAAAGTTCACTAATCTACGCCGTCCGATTGAAATAAAGCAAGTGGGATTGCACATGTTGGCCGACAACCCCATCAGGCTGGGCCCCAGTCCCCTCAGCATGTTCCTTTTCCCTTGCTTTTTAGCGCGTCACAGTTCGTAGCTTTCCCTCTTTCTCAGCGCGTCCACAAGCAAAGCGGGTCAGAATTTTTAATCCTGGCCGGTTTCTTGTGTTAAATTTGTCCCAAAAATCAGTTTTCACTAAAAATTAATTTTGAAATAAATTGGAGAAGTTTAAAAACTAAATTTAAGTTATAACCGTAGGGTTGGAGTTACTGTAACAAACACAAATGAAAGAAAGTAACATTCATATTTTATTAAGCTTTTTAATTTTTATTTAAAATGATCTCTAAGATTAGTATGACTACTTACTTTGGTTCTTGAATTTAAAATCGATAGAAATGGCTTTTGAAATTATCCACCATCAATCATTTTGGTCATTCTGTAAAAAATCTTAGTTAAATTAAGGATATTTTTGTCAATCCATTTGAATTGATGATATCTTCATTTTAATAAAAAAAATTCACAAATCATGATGCATATTATTGGTGATCCAAAGCTCCTTTATGTGTGTAGCTTTTGCTTATGTCATGATCTTTCTACTGCTGCCAAATATCATTTCAGATGATTTTGTTTTTACCATTTGTTTGACTTTGCACATGGGGAGGCTTTTAGGTTCCCTTTCCATCTTACTTGCTATGTTATTTCCTCAACAAGGTTTGCTTTTATGTTTCCCTTGTTCATAAATTTCCTCTTTTAATTTTAATATGATAATGGGATGATCGGTGAGCATTACGCATGCACACAAAATAAAAAATTTAGAGAGTTTCTCGTTACAACTAACATATTTATAAAAAATACTCGAAAAGTTTGGAAAGTTTCTAGTCACAACCAACATTGCCATATAGTCAAAATACTCAAAATATAGAAAAAAAAATATAAAGAAAATATCAAGTGAGAGCATTCCGTCGCGCTATGGGATCGTAATGATTTCTCTATCATGCCTCTAAACCCACCTCCAAACGCCCAAGTGAAATGTAAAATGACCAAAACGCACCTAGAAATTCAAAATACAAAAACTAAATAATAAATTTTGGAATGGAATATCACAGATATAGATCAATCTTTTTTGAGAAGACTTGATTAAAAAAATAATTTATTTAAACCCAATAATTTTATCTTTTCACTTATTAGTTTTTGTATAACCTTTATATGCCAGTTACACTTTAAAACAAATGTGGTCCACATTATGTGGTTGTGGAGATAAATTACTCAATTATATAAACTAATAAATGGGTTGTAGTAGCGTCATGGGAGTCAGTGTCACCATTGGTGAATTGGTCACAGGTCTGATGCCTCCCTTTTTGTCTTTTTGCTAAATATTCGTCACGTCCTATGATTTGGTTGAAAAATAACTTTGTTTACTCGACATTCAAAAATAAATAAAACAAATGCGCGTATGCAAGCATATTGTTAAATCTAACGTATCTTCTTCTTAGACTATCACTAGAAATTACGTCCGCGCGTTGCTGCGAGAACTAGCTGTTTCAGACGTAATCGGATGAATAAAACACATTTAAATTGAATAAATTCAACACAATTATGAACAAGTAAATGGATACATGAGTGAATGAGATCGATAAAATAAGCAGTTTTGCTTTTATATACATTTAAGTAAGCTGGCATATAAACACACTGTACAATGAGTGGGAAAAAACTGAAAGTCTTTGAGTAGAAAGAGATGGTTTCCGAAAAAGTTCTATTTCCTTAAGAAACAGAAAAAACATGTAGTTCACACATATAATGTGTCCTAAAAGGCCAATGAGATTACAATGATTAGTCTTGTGCAAGCAAAAACCTGATATACTACAACTGATGTATACAATCCAATTAAAATGTTCATGAAAGCTGCCAACAAGATACTTGAAACAACCACAATTAGCCACAGAATGATTGTCAAACCAGCAATAAGGATGCAAGCTATTTCAAGAAATGGACCTTCTCGAGTAATCAGATCATGAATCAAAGGGCCAAATATTTTATAGGTTCAAAACAAATGCAAGTGCCACTACGATAGCACTAACCCTTCTTAATTTTCGACACCGCAATCCTCCTAACTCAACTTAATAAGTAACAGTCTAATTCTTTCTTAGCCGAAAATTGTCAATCCCATAACCGACATAGAAAACAACTCCAAATTCTCATTTCCAAACTGAATTTCCAATTCCCACCAAACTTTCCGAGCATCCAAACAGAGGATAGCCAGAAAACCCAACACACGCAGAACTCGATACGATTCAATACCCAGATGAGGGAATTCGATGATCATTACAGCAACATTTCAATGCAATCTATCCTTTAACAAATGCAATTGTCATTTGTTCACATTAACTTCAATTTTTCCAATTTCTAACAGATAAATGAAAACAGCTACATATCAGAAAAAAGGAGGAACAATAAAAGGAATAACAGAAAGAAACAAATGCATAAATGGACAGATGGTGTTTTAGAGAAAAGTTTCTCTATCTTGATATTCAACACACAAAATTTCAAATCTAAAGTATTTAGCATATTTAAACATGAAAGAGTGCTAATTGCATGAACTAATTAGGATTAGAAAAATGGATTTAAGTAGATAACCGATTAAAATTGAGAATGAAATTGATCAACAAAGTTGGAGCCGGTCTTTGGAAAACAAAAGTTGATTTGATTGTTCCAATGTGTTCACTCCAAAAACTACACTTTTCAACTTTTAAAATGCAGGAAAATGAATATCTTGACAGAAATTTCAAAGAGGATAATTAAATTACAAAAATATAAGTACAATGCATGGATCCGCACCTGGCAATCAAGAAGGGAGAAAGAAGCCATCGCAAAGCAGGTAACTGACTTAGTAAATCTGTGCTATCAAGTTCCTTGGTTTTCTGTAGACAACAAATCAAATATATTAGATCCTTTATTCTTAACAGCATCACAAAATTCGTTTCTTAACAGCATCACAGAACTGATCATTTATATCATCTGAAAATATTAAAGAAACGAAACATACAGTTAAAAACCATTTGAGAAACATAAGTAAGCCTTTGGTATGTTCAAGAACTGACCAACTGCATACCGCATAATAAATTGAGAATATGTTCAAGAACTGACCAACTGCATACTGCATAATAAAACCTAAAAATAAAGCCAACCCAGTTCAGCAAATGAACATACTATTAGCTAAAGGGATACAAATTTTGTGATTGAATCAGACATCACATATCTACATGCAAATAAAATAACCCAATAATTTAGCAAGAATGAAAAGGAAATAATATGAACAGAGAGAGATGTATAAAACCCAACCCCTGGCATGAATACTAAATCCCACGCCTACTCAAAAGACACAAAGCAGAAAATTACTCAATTTCAAAATCCAAATTAGAAAATAAAACCTCACCGTTTCCCTCTCTCACCTCGTCATCCCACATATCTTCTCTTCATATTCTGATAAAAGACCTCTCTTCAAGTCTGGTCTCAAATAGTTGGTCCATCTCAGCCTGCAACTTTTCCACACCTTAATAATCCTGCAATTGAGACCAACCCACCACATCTATAATCGGTGAACTGTTTACATTAAAACATATGAAATTACAACCCATTTGATAGAAAGATTTTGTTGTTTTAACAGAAACACTGAAAAATGAACATTTCACAGCGAGTAACTAATTTCTCATTATTTAAAAATTAGTCTTAAATTTCATAAGTAAATAAACCCAAAAGAATGCAAAAAATTGGAACCTTTGGGCTTGGAGAGCGAGCAAGACGGCTAGCAAGCAGGGTGGATTGAACCCAACAGAGAACACAGAGCAGAGCGGCAACAGACCCAGCTTTCTTATCCAAGCACACATACAGCCCAGCATACATCGCAGTGAAAGCAAACCCTAAATTCAAACAGAACCCATTTGGGACACTGTAGAGAGAAGGTTCGCAATATTAATCAAACTAGAATGCAAGAAAAGCAAAATCAACAACCCATATCAAAATAATATGAAAAGATCCCAACAAACCAACCAAACAATTAACATATCGGTTCGCAATCTATAAATAGGCTAATACACTTAATCAAATCTAGCCGTTCGCATGTGTCAACAGCCTTGTTCTTTGAAAGTTTTACCCCCATGTTCCTTGTTATATGCAAAAAGACAATTAAAGATGAACTCTCTCTTCCCCAATCCCCTCTTTTCGTCCCTCCAAACCCTGTTTTTCCCTCTCTAATATCCCTCCTGGGGATAATTTGGATGTTCACTTTGACATGAAGCTCAAATAAAAGAATGTAACCAGGACGCTAGGAAGTAAAGGGATCTCATAAATTCTACATGCTTCTGCATATCAAGCAGATTCTGTAGTTTCAATACCAAGGAAAAAGAAAATCGAAGAATTAGTAACCTGCTTCCCAAGAGTCAGGATGACATTAGGATCGCTTGTCCTCGTATCTCGAATGGCTAAATTTGTGCCTCTAATCACCTTAACCTTCAATAAACCAATAAATTCTACCATGCCTTCCTGCTGCATATTTCAAGCATGGAACAAAGTTATATTCCACTCTCACAACGTATATGAACGTTTACTTTAATACTCAAACTACCATAATTGAAAGGCAGACAAAAGGTGTGGCAATATTTACCCATTTTTGTGAAGAATTTGAACGGAAACTATTGATAATCTTTCGAGAAAAACTATTTGATTGGAGAGAGCTCTGGAGAGAGTTCTTTCTAGAAGGACCTCAGTTAATCCGCAAGCTAGGTTTCAGAAACTCTTGAAGCTCATACTTTGACCTACATGAATATGTTGTTGAATAAGAAGAGTATCCAAGATAACTCTAATGATCCCAAGAAGAAGAAAATAGAGCACACTCTTAAAGAAAGCTCACAAAACAAACTAATTAGCAAAGCTTTTCTTATTTAGCTCTAGGCTTTGTTTTTCCTTGGATGATATACAATGCTTGGGGACTTGGGTATTTATAGTAAACCAAATGAAAGCTACACCACACACTTAATTAAACTAAGATTATTTGCTACCACACAAAACCCATTAATTGCACCTAATTTTTTCCACTCAACCATACCTAACATTGCCTAACTTTGCAATTGTAAGCAATTACATCATCAAACTAGATATGGACTTGGACTTTAGATTGGGTTGTGGATTACTTATGGTTTTGGGCTGACATTGATTCTCAACACTCCCCCTCAATGTCAGCTCTCATTCTTTGCACTGTGCTGAGCAGACAGCGAAAATTTTCGAGCTTGCCTGTACTTAAACTTTTTGTGAACAAGTCCGCAACTTGATCATTCGTCTTGACCTGTCTCATCTCAATCTCTTCTTGTAGAACCTTTTCTCTGATAAAGTGGTAGTGCACTTCCACATGTTTAGTTCTTGCATGAAAGACTGGATTTTCCGCCAAGCGAATGGCCGATTGGTTATCACAGTACAATGGTACTGGATAATCTACTGGTTGATGTAGATCACTCATCAA